>NW_019524722.1:541002-633285 GCF_002814215.2 Seriola lalandi dorsalis | reverse complement strand
CTGACACAGAGCGGGTCTGAGGCAGTAGACTGACCCCGAGTGTAGGGCAGGGGGACAGTTATACAGTGAAAGACAAAGGATGGACAACTGTATTTGCATATACCTGGGGTTACAGACATTTGGTCAGACAGGAAAGGAAGTTATAACAAAAGGTAATATTTATCAGAGGTCTTGTAGTGTAGCACCTTGGTTCAAGTTATCAGGGGGTAGGAGGGGGTCTTGGGCTGGATGAGCATATGTATGGATAGGGCAGACAGGGCCCCTAGACTGAATCAACATATGCACAGGTAAGATGTTATTAAGACAATGAAGCGTTGGTGATGTAAGAGGGAAGAGGGAGACAGACGGTGGTTGATAATAAACAGGGAAGGGTACTTGTTTAAGGTAAGTAGTATCTCCTTGATCCAGGATCAAGGAGTCGAATCAGTGGGGTTATAGGGTTATTTCTAGGTGCCAGCCAGTTTACATTACAGGATGTGTATTTTCTTCCTCACATGTCAGCATATTAGCATTTAGCTTAATGCACCACATTTCTTCAAGTACAGTCTCAAATAGCTGTTAGCATGGTTGTTAGAAATATGTTTTAATTTGTTTTGTAATTTGTCATTACAGACATAATTAACATTTTACAACCACATATGATAATTATTGACATAATATATATAACAGAATCTTGGCTAAGATATGCACGTCCTGTAATTAGGAGTAAAAAGTCTGTAATTCCATGTATTAAGTTGAATAAGTTGCAGTTAATTTTTTAAAACATTAAAATCTCATTTCTCCTGTTGTTAGCACAAACACTTCACTGAAGACATCCAGACGTTACAGTACCGCTCTGTGGAGGTCCTGATCGGTGCTGAGTATGACACACCAGCTGACATCTGGAGCACCGCCTGCATGGTGAGACAAACATCTGTACAGATGTGTTTTTTCTTTAATTGTTCTCCATCTCATATTATGCCTCTGTACCTGCAGACGATATAAAAATGTTTTCGGGTTGTTTGTCCGTCTGTCTGTCCCATTGTCATGAAGGCTATATCTCAGGAACGCCTTGAGGGAATTTCTTTCTTCACTTGGATTCAAGGATGAATTGATTAGAATTTTGATGGTCAAAGGTCACTGTGACCTTAGATTTGACATCAGCATCTTTGTTTCTTTGTGTGCTCTTTAGGCTTTTGAGCTTGCCACTGGGGACTATCTGTTCGACCCCCAATCAGGAGCCAGCTTCTCCCGAGAGGAAGGTTTGTTTTGGTCACTGCATCCCTTTTGTCCTTGATTAAACTAAATGTGCTCATAATACAGCATCTTTCATCTTTCTTTCTGTGTCTCTTCAGATCACATTGCCCACATCATTGAGCTGCTGGGACCCCTCCCATCCCAGTTTGCCCTCTCAGGGAGAAATTCCCAACAATACTTCAACCGTAAAGGTAAAGTGTACGCAATTGTTCAAAATAACATTATGCGCTTCATATTATGAAATTTCCTGCATCTGATATTTGCAATATATTTTCCAATACTCAGAATATAGTTGGAGCATTTTATATTATATTGTATAAATGTTAAAAAATGATTTAGAGTTTAGTTTCCTGATGCTCTTCATATTATGGTGGAGCCCTCACACTTTGTGGTAGATGGTGTTTGAGATAAATTACAAACTTTATATTAACAATTTATTTGCAAAAAGAAGACAAAGGTGTTGTATCAGTCTACTTTTTACCTTGTCCAGGACAACTGCGACACATCTCGAAGCTCGAGCCATGGAGCTTGTTTGAAATCCTACAAGATAAGTACGAGTGGCAGCAGGAGGAAGCCGCCCAGTTCAGCTCTTTCCTCTTGACCATGTTGGAGTTGCTGCCGGAGAAAAGAGCCACGGCTGCCCAGTGTCTGAAACACCCTTGGGTTGCCTCCTAGACAGCCTGGCCCTATATCGTTCAGAGCCCAGTGGAATAGCTCTCTGTTCAGGAGCAGACTCAGACATATTGCATGTGACATAGGACTTGGGTCAGCTGTGGGAGTAGTCTGGTGCTGGCATCATGAGCACAGCTTTCATAAATATTTATTAGCCTGACTAAGAGCCTTTTCACAGTTTGGATGTTCGGTCTTTAAATGGCCATCACATCTAATTCAGGCACAGCAATGACCAAAGAGAAGTTTTGTCTTACTGCAAAAGTGCCTTTTAACATGATGATGGAGTTCTTGAGTTTCATTATGCTGACATAACATTGTTATTATTCAGGAGTTATTATGAGACAGGTATAGTGACCTCAGAAATGATTCAGGCCCGTTCACTTTTTGCACTTTACTGTGTTGTAGATTTAATTGTAAATGGATAAAATTGGCAATTTTGCCCATCGATCTTCACTCACTAACACAGAGTACCTTGGACTTGTTCTGTGCCTTTCTAAACTATGACCACTCAATTCAATTTATATAGTTGTGAATTGTCAAGTGGACTCCAGTTCCAGTTCTAGACCCATCTCAAGAAAAATGAAAGCAAGCAGGAGGTGATGAGAAATGAGAGGTGTCAGTTTTTGGTTTTTAATAAATTCTTGAAATTTTCTCACTTTCACAATGTGGATTATTGAGTATGAATTGACGGGCAAAATGGCAATCTTATCAATGTGATATTAAATCTACAACACAATGAATGTGCAAACAGTGAAAGGGTCTGAATACTTTCTGAAGCCTCTGTAAATCAAGATCCCTTTGAAGAAATGTTTATTTAAATACATGGAAAAGGTAGCATGAAATGGATTTATTCAAAGAGAACTCAGTGTCCGAAATGTCAACTTGAAAGATTACCTTGATGACTCACCTCAGAAAAACGCACTTTATATGTTGGTTTATGAAGAACAAACTGCACTCTGACAGGAACCTCATTTTAGGTGAAAATGTAATCAAAATGGAAATGAGATATAATTTTGAAATTATTCACTAAAGTATCAGGTTAAACATCCAGACATGATTATCGCTGGTTGCAGCAGCACTGAAAGTTAACCCTAATAAATCATTAAATGGCATCAGGAATTACTCCCTCCTTTTTTGCAATCCCTGAGTGAGTGAGTGAATGTGTGTATGTGTAATGTGTTGACTGTTAAGATCTGGTGTGTTGTGCATTCCTTGCATGCCCACATTCAGCAGGGCTCTGAGAGGGGGTTGGAAGGAAGAGGAGGGAGGAGTTAGTCTCGTGTAAAGGCAAGCATATGTCCGGGTGATAGAAAACTCACAGATTTTCTTCTAGCAGCTAGAGGAGTTGAGAAGAGGACAGGGAGCGGTGCCTGCCCGCACATGTAAGTCTTATTGTCTATTAGATTTTAATGAGAGACCTTTTAAGGATGCATGGGGTGGTTTTTATTTTTATGCCTAACAAGTGTTTGTTCCTGTGTTGCTCAAGGGAGGCGGATCAGTCTGAGTATAATTGCTGTTTTGGACTGATGAGTGCGTGCACTCATAGCACTGGGGGAAATTGTGGGCGAACAAAGATTAGATATACTGCCAAACTGGCATTACTTCAATACTCCTCAGTCATGCCATTTTCACAGTTTTCTCATAACCTTTTCATGATGTGGGTTGTATGCATGCCATCTAACTTTGTACTACGCAATTGTGTCTCTAAACACTGATCAAAGTGTTTATCGAGCCATGCCAAGACATTCTGTATTTTAGTTTCTGAATGTCTTGCTGTATGTCTGGAGTAAGCCAAAGTAAAGGTTAAAGTCCCAGTGTTCTGCCTTTTGTGACACAGCTCTTAACCCCCAACCAGTTGCCATGCAACTCAAACTCCAAATCAAAAGCAATTACCTCAACCACCACTGGTCTTTCACAGTTGCATTAATAGTGCAAGGTAGAGTCGTTTCCAGCGATTCTCTTCTCTGCTTTCCCACAGATGGACTCTGGCTGTGCTTTTCTCCTCCTTTTCTTCTCTGTTCTCCCCACTTCGTGTGTGCTTGAGAAGTCTAAACAGATTAATTGCATCTGAGAGTGGGAAAGCTGCAAGCAAAGCACCGTGCAGTGTGTTTACCAGTGTTTATTGCCGTTGATATTAAATGATATCCTACAGTGATAGCATCACTTTAAGACGTGAGTGGATGTACGCGGGGACCTGGCAGCAGCAGCAGCAGCAGCTGATAATGAAAACAGGAGCAGTATCAGTATTGTACACTGCATAGTAAACACCCATCTCATTAGCCTGACACAAAGGGAGAGGTAGAGTGAGAGGCGATATGAGAGCTTTCATTTATCTCATGCAAATGTGTTGTTATTGCACTTTGCCTGTGCTTCATTTATCACAGCCTTTCTTCATAACACAGCACCATATCACCATGCTGAACTGATGCTTGTGCTCTGTCTTGGTTGTAGGATGTGGCTGACACTTATTTACAGTTGCATCAGTGGAGCAGCTCTTCTGTATGCCTTGTACAGATGGGTGATCCCCACTGCTGTGCAGTATCATGGAGGACTGGCGCTGATTTGGCATGATGTCATTGTGGAGCGGATGCTGGACACACTGACCCAGTCAACTCGTCCTCAGGTGCGCCTTCACTATAAAAAAAAAACGCACCTCTCACAAGAGCAGCCCAAACACACTAATGACTAATGACTGTGTGACAGAAAATAATGCTTCGCAAATAAAAAAGAAGAGGCCACATACACAAAGGTTAAATGTCAACCAAAGTATTTTAAAAATTTTAATTTTGGCCTGATGATGGCACCATATGAAGAGTTGAGGGATCACCATAGTGATTACAACTCACCCTGAGAGTGGGAAGAAGTCAGGGTGTCACCAAAGTTAGAGAGCTTCCTCCTCTGGGGACCATGGATAAGAGAATAAGATTCATGACAATCCGTCCAATAGTTGATGAGATATTTCAGGTTTATCCAAACGTGACTGTGTAAAATAATATGTGACCAAGTAAAAACTGTACTTTAACTGAGAAAGAAAATTAAATATTAAATCTGGCCTGTCTGAAATCATGATGTTGCTCCACAGTGAAGACATTGTTAAGCTTTAATAGCATTTTCACACAGTGATGTAAGAATTCCTAAACTGTAACAAGTCAGGTGCAGGTCAGGACTAGATTTAACATGCAACAATAAACCTTTCACATGTGTAACTAACAAGATTAATAATTATTATCTAAGTACCCCACTGTTCTACTATTGTACATGCTGGCTCACTGGGATACAGTAACTGTTAATCTAATTAGTTACACCTGTGATTTTCCTAACAAACCGGAAGCTTTAACATATTGATGGGCAAAAAACAATTTATTCTCATGAACACTCAGGTTAAATCTTGTATTCTATTAATGTGAGTTAGCAGCGTCATGTTATGCATGGAGGCAAAGGTCAAACCAGAATTAACGGATGGAAAACATGAAAAAACCTTTAGATTTTTCTTTAACAATCAAACTAATTGATTGTTTTATACCTTCGGTGGTGTGACAGAGCAAACAAAAATACAAAAAAATAATGTGATGTGGTCAAAAATTGTGGAAAACATGTTTGATGTGACTGTAAATCTTAAAGGGATATTGAAGGAAAGGTTCAAGCATTCTTCTTCTCAGTAAAGACAGAGACTTTAGATATTATAGTAATTTATGATGAGAAGATGATCAGACCCTAAATCCCCCTCTGTAACTGCCCCATAGGCAACCCAAACATTATCCAGCAGTAATGATTGAATTATTAACGATAAATGATCGGTGACATTGATTATAATGTTGTAAAACGGCACTGTTTCTTCACCCTCTCCTCAGCGGCTCCTGAATGCAGTACAGAAGAACGCCACTAGAGGAGACCCTCGCAGCGTGGTCAAAGCCATCGATGACTTCTGCAGACACAAGGAGTGGGCCATGAATGTGGGGGATGAGAAGGGTATTGATTTGTCATTCTACGTCTATTTCCTTTCATGTGTGAACTCATTACCTTACATGACCCAGCTGTGTGTTTTAGTGTCTGCTTGTTCTGTTTTGCCGCAGGCTGCATTCTTGACTCTGTGGTGTCTGAGATAAACCCAGCCGCTGTGTTGGAGCTGGGAACCTACTGTGGCTACTCCACGGTGCGGATCGCCCGCCTGCTTCCCCCTCATGCCAAACTCATCACTCTTGAATTTAACCCAGACTTTGCTGCAATTGCCCGTCAGGTCATTGCGTGGGCAGGACTAGAGGAAAAGGTAAAGCCTGATGTCTCCGCAGTAAACTGAAAAACAATGATTTACAGTGTGTGTTCATGTCAGAAGATGGTGTCCTTCTTCTTTCAAGGTCCAGTTAGTCGAAGGTGCATCTGGTGACTGGATCCCCAAGATGAAGGAGCAGTTTGGGATTACAACATTTGACCTGGTTTTCCTGGATCACTGGAAGGATCGCTACCTCCCTGACACAAAATTGATGGAGGCAAGTTGTGTTGTGCTTACTTTGTACTGATCAAACTCTTGATTGTTCTGCCCTGACACTCACTTTGCTTTTATAATCAGGAGTGTGGCCTGCTCAGGAAAGGCAGTGTCCTGCTGGCCGACAACGTCATCTGCCCTGGAACCCCTGACTACCTGGAGTACATCCGCAGCAGCCCGCGATACGAGAGCCGGTACTTCAAATCTCACCTGGAGTACACCAAAGTGGAGGACGGCTTGGAGAAGTCTGTCTTCAAAGGGTAGTTTTTAACAAACAGAGTCATGTTTTACACAGATAGTAATAAACCTCAGACCTCTGTTGTCTTTGGTTCACTGAGCAGACTTAAAATCAGGAGTTAAATCTTTCTAACATGTCATAGAGAGTGTTAACTTGAAATAAAAAGGAAACGTGAGGGGAAAACAAACCATTTGTGTTGTGTGCTTTATTTTTCATACAGCCAAAAGATGGAAGTTGATGCACTCTTTGAGATGTCTATATACAGTGGTACAGTAGGTGGTGGTAGTGATTCTGTATTTGAGCTCCTAATTGACAGATGATGAGCTGCAAACTGATCCGGGGGGCTTCTTTTCCCTGAGCATCAACTGAAATCAATAATAAATCTAATCCGGCAGCACTCTGTGGTGCACAAACCTATTTTCTGCTCTGATATTCTCCACCATTGTGCCAGCGTTGACAGGTGTGTGTGTGTGTGTGGAAGAGTAGAGTGAGTGTGTGTGGCATGTTTAGTGTGTGTGAGAGTATGAATCAAATCGCTGCTCATCTAATCTCTCAAAGTGACAGAGTTCCATCATACCAGGATGGAGAGGGGAGGGGAGGGGAGGGGAGGGGCTCTGCATTTGGTTCAGCCGTATGAAAAAAAAAAAAAAAAAATATGGGCTAGTCCACCTACTGCTTTCTTCACAGACGCCTGCATGATAATCCCAATCTGTGGCCATTAGTGCACTGAGAGAGCGAGAGAGGCGAGGGTTCAACAGAGAGAAAGGGAGAGAGAGGGAGAGAGCGTTAGAGAGAGAGAGAGTGAGGGGGGGGAGTGCCTGGACAGAGATGCACACACTGGAAAAAGAATGAGAGAGAGAGGGAGAGAGCTTTTAAGGGATTTGGCAGTGATTTGTAGAATCTCACTGCTGTAATGTTGCGCTTTTCCTCCACTTTTCCCCGACTCTGCCATGATACTACACCCTAAAGCCTCAAAAGTCAGTGTTTTCCTTTTGTCTTGTTGAATCACAACTACTTCTTTTTAAACCATTGTTTTTAGTGTGTTCTGGTTATTTCTGAGAGTGCACAGCGCCTGTCTGAGATGATAGAGGATTTACTTTTGGTGAAGAGAGGAGAGCCTTGCCTCTAGATACATAATCACATTTTGGACCATGGCCGGAGGCCTGTGTGGACGAGCTCGTGTGACGGATAAAATCGAGACTGGTCGATGAAGAATGGGCAGGTAAGAAGCGCCTTTACATGTTGAAATTCCTCTCCTTGCAGGTTGTCTGTGATTGTATTTTCAATTAGAAAAATGATCTGCAACAGCTGGGAGTTATGCAGCTTAGAATTTCTGCAGATTCGTATAATCATTTTTTAGATTTTAAGAATATTTTCAACAAATTTCCATGGATTAAACTTTACAAGTGCAGTGCAGGAAAATAGAAAGATATTGCATCATAAATATGAGTTTAAGTATGAATATAGTATTTAAAATTAAAAATAAAAGAAATATGTAAGAAGGCAAACTAATATTATTAGATTTAATTCATTTTAGGCATTCAGATTCAATACTTACAGTTTAACAAAATGAAGTTACCTCGTAATAAATATGTGCTTGCATCCAAATTCTGCCGGGAAATGTTAAATATACTTGCACTCTTGATAATGACATTTTTACATTTGGTTGAGCTCAGTTGATTACTGTGGATTTTGTCAATGATCCTCATGCAGATATAATTAACCTGCTCCAGCTTTTGGAGCATGAAATCCTGCAAAGGTTCAGTTGATGTTTTCTGTTTTGCAAAATTTATATTGTTTTCCATAATTGGCTCTCAGCTCTCTTTGATAAAAGCTTCCAGCATTCACTCTGTGTCATCCTGCAGGCTGCCTAAAATCTTCTCCTCAGCCACAGCTTTTTTAAAGTGTGCATATATGTATAGCTTTATTTTTAGTCTTTTCTTATGGTTTCTTGCTTCTGCTTTGATTCACCACAATAGCTAGATAGTTTTAAAAAGAAACCCACTGCATCTGTACAATCTGTTACCTATGGGAATTATTCTCAAGTCAATATGACTTCATCAGCTCCACAGACCCACTGGCAGATCTACTATTACAATATCATGTTATGCATGAAGGCAAAGGTCAAACCAGAATAAACCTTTTAAAGGATGGAAAAGATGCAAAGACTTTTAGATTTTTCTTCCACGATCAAACTAATTTATTGTTTTGTACCTTCAGTGGTGAAACAGACCAAACAAAAATACAAAAATTAAATGTGATGTGGTCAAAAATTGTGGAAAACATGTTTGATCTGACTTTAAACCTTAAACTTAAAGGGATATTGAGAGAAAGGTTCAAGCATTCTTCTTCTCAGTGAAGACAGAGACTACAGATATTATAGTAATTTATGATGAGAAGATGATCAGACCCTAAAGCCCCCTTCTGTAACTGTCCCATAGGTGTCAAAGGTAGAGGGAGTGGCCTGGTGCTGTCAGTACCTCTGCTGGTCATCATCATGACATCAGAGGTCCCATCATCCCACCAGTGCTCCTGGCTCGGTTCACTATCCGGATACAGAACATGGTCTGGGCTGCTGTGGGTGCTGCTGGTGGGTATCAGCCCGGGCTCATGGGCCCAGCAGGGCACCCAGCCTCAGTCCATCAAAATCGAGGGCGACATCACCCTGGGCGGGCTGTTCCCGGTGCACTCTCGAGGACCTGCCGGGGTGCCCTGCGGGGAGATCAAGCGAGAAAAGGGGATCCACCGACTGGAGGCCATGCTGTATGCCTTGGACCAGATCAACAGTGACCCGGACCTGCTGCCTAACATCACTCTGGGGGCCCGGATCCTGGACACCTGCTCCAGAGACACCTACGCCCTGGAGCAGTCGCTCACTTTTGTCCAGGCCCTCATCCAAAAGGACAACTCAGATGTTCGCTGCTCAAATGGAGAGCCTCCCATCATCCCCAAACCAGAGAGGGTGGTCGGGGTGATCGGGGCATCTGGCAGCTCGGTGTCCATCATGGTGGCCAATGTGCTCAGACTGTTCGCGGTGAGCTTTCTTTCACTAACTCTCTTCATTAAACACTGAAAGGGCAAAATATTTGGGACAGTTCCTCTTTTCAGTAAAGTAAGCTGATGAGGTGAAAGCTATTATCCCCTCACTGCTTTCTCTTTTTTAATCTATCCACAAAGGAGGAAAGAGGAACATACGTAGAGCTGTGGTTCCCAACCTGGGGATCAGGATCACACAGTGGGCCCTAACATAATTCTGAGGGGTCCCAAAGATATAAATACATAGATTATGGTAAAAGGGATAATAACTTAAAACAAACAAACAAACAAACCAACAAAATTCTGACTTTTATTTTCTTTGAAATACTGCTTTCACCTTGTCAAAGGAAGAATCACTTTTCGGTTAATCTCTGAACACGTCCACACTAAGGCCACACAGTAACATCTGATTAGCTGACAAAAAAGACTAGGAATCACTGAGCAAGAGAAGGATCTACAAGCTGATTGTCAACTGAGACTGTGCCAAAGTGGGTGGGGCTATCAATAATATGTCCTTAATACTTTGTATGTTCAGTGTGTCATCACATTGTAGTGGTATCAGAAAGAATGCACACATTTAAAATTGATTTATGGCTCAAAATAGAAAAACTTCTAGTTTTTCTCACTGAATGTATCTGTTTGTTTCTACTGTTAAATTTACTCACTACAGATCTAGATAAAATGCACAGGTCCACACGGCACGTGTATTCATTTTACTGTAAGTCCACTCTTAAATGATGAATGGGGACATTGATCATCATTACATTTTATTATTTATTATCTATTTCTGCAGCATGAACTTGGTTACGTTTAGTTGCAGTTCAGTTATTGATTTTACAAACCATATTTAATAACATCATTTCACTCTTGTTGGATACTTGGATTGATAATATTGGACATTACATTATATTGCTGCTGTACTGACACATTCAACCTGATATGATTTTGAAACAAGTCATTTAAAAAGACTGAATAGTTTGGATGAGCTCTTGTATTGATGGACGGCACACTTCAGGGGATTGTGAGCCCATTGTCATGAAGGCTAATCCATGTGATGCGTTCGGTGTACAGTTATTTTTTAAACAGATGATTTACCTTTAATAATTGATTACACTGCTTACAGCGATGAAGAGACATTGAGGCTGTGTAAATCCCACATTATGCCATGTTCTCATTGACTTACCGACATAGCCTGCCAGAAATCTAGAAACCTCTAAAAATAAACACCAGCCTGAGTCAAAGCGGCCAAATTTTTTTTAAGTAAATATTTTATTTCTACTTGCCTGGACGTCACTTGTTGCAGCATTCTGTATATGAGGATGTTGAGTTGAGAGCCAAGGAGGGGCAGCTTGTATACAGGGCAGATGTTAACTACAGAATTATAGATCCCAACCTCCACTAAGCCCCTCTCAGCAGCTCAGGACCCTGGGCTGAAAATAGAGCATCAGGGCAGCAGGATGACATTGGTTCTAGGATAACAGCAAGTTGTGGCCGGTGTGGAGTAGATTTAGCTAAATGGTGTGTTTCCTCCTACTGTCCATATGTGCTGCTCTCCGGACTGCGGATGCTTCTAGACCGTCCGCTCACTATACATTGAACATCTGCTCTTAGCCAGAGCAGGAGATGTTTCAGCATCTTGCACTGACACTGTTATTACTTCGCTTTTGCAGTAATTGACCAATACCTCAAGGTTACGTTATTTAGTCAATAGTTTATCTCTAAAGCAATTTATTTGCTTTAGTTTTTATCTTTATTTTTCCACATATGAGCTTGTTCAATAACAGGACTCATCCAGTTCCTTTTTTCTACAAAGCTTGCAGTGTTGAAATTATTAATTAATCAATTAGTTGATTGACAGATTATTAGTCAAGCTTCTTAAATGTGAGAATTTGCTGCTTTTCTGAAGAAGGCTGTTGGGAATTGTAATGGAAATTTTGTTGTATTGTTTTCTCTCTTTTTTTTTTTTTTTAATTTTATAGCCTAAACCATTAATGGATTAATCAAAAAGGTACTCGATAGATTAACTGAGCGTGAAAATAGTCGTTAATAATTGCAGCCTAATGATCCCTTTAATTTTGTATCATCCAATATTTCAATGCACTGTTCATAATTCCAATTAACTGCAACTGCAGACTGTACAGTTGAACCTCATTTTCTCAAACCTTAATCATTTGAGTTTGCAATAAGGTAATAAGAACATATTAATCATGAAATAACTGACGTGTTACTTCAGCTTTCCTGAACCTTTGAATGCATGAACATTTGATCATATTCTAGTGACTCATTTTTGAGGATCATAAAAAAAATACATGCTTATAAAATCTCTTTATCTTGTGCACTAGCAGAAGTCCATTCAGTGTTTAGTATGTTAGTTTGCAAGTTTATATCAGCGCTAATCTACATTCACATTTTTCTTGGCTTGACTCCATGAGCGATTCCGATCATTTACTGAATGTGAGAAGATTTCAGCGGGAGTGGACGGCAACAGGATACTTCCTGTGTTACTGATACGGCTCATTGATTTTAGTGAAGTGATTTGGTGCAGATGTTTCTGTGGGATTAATTTGGAGAGGATTACGTGTTGTCTTGTTCATTACAAAATTTGTATGCAAACATTTGAACGACTTTGCTAACACAGACTCCTCTGGACACTGATGGCACATATCTCCCAGTGGACTTGTTGGTTTACATACAGCTGTTGAACACCTCTGGTTTGGAGAAAGTTCACCCCTGGTTGAAGACGTGCCCTGTAACATGGAGGATGTCCAGTGAATTTGATCTTGATGGGGTTAACACAGAGCAGCAAATTTAAGCTGCATGTGGCAATCAGAATTAAATATATTGTATGGCTTACAGCTGAGAAATGCTAACCTTTTTCTAGTCTCTTGATCTCTGTCTCTCCCTCTGTGCTTAACGTAATTTGACTAAAACCCCTATAATCCTTCCAGATAATCTGTGAAATGGTTCTCTCGCTCCTCTCTCCTTCTCCCTTCACTACCCCTTGTGTCTACCTTTTTCTCCTCGTCCCCTCCAGAGGGCCCAACGTTAAGCCACGCTGGGGGACCGGCATTAGCAGGGTCAGGGTTGAGATTGGCGACATAAACTGTGTCATTAAAGAAGTAGCACACCAGTAAATTAATCTTCTCATCCATTTTTTTCCCAAACAAATGCTTTTACAGCTGTGGTTCCTACCATCTGTATTTCACTGTGGCATTGGCTATATCCTCAGCACAAACCAGCTCTGGGCAGATCACACTGTGAAGTTGCCTCAATTCTGAGAATTACCGAGGACACAGGCTGTTCAAGAGATGAACTCTCTCTATGATAGTCCAATTTTGGGATTTTAATGCACTACAACTTGTCAGTATTAATGTGGTAGGCCTCCATTAGACACTGCTAAGGTTTTGTCTGTGAGTAAGTGGTGCATCATCCTCTGACATGGTTCACTGCCTCCTCTTGTCATTCCTTTTACCTTTGGATTAACTATTGGCCTAATAATCAGCGCTGTTCATGTTTTCCACTTGACCCGACTCTTTCGTCACCACTGACCCATCCCTGTGTCTCAGATCCCACAGATCAGCTACGCTTCCACTGCCCCGGAGCTGAGCGACAACAGTCGCTACGAGTTCTTCTCCCGTGTGGTGCCTCCTGATTCCTACCAGGCCCAGGCCATGGTGGACATTGTCAAAGCCATGGGCTGGAACTATGTCTCCACGCTGGCCTCCGAGGGCAACTATGGAGAGAGCGGCGTTGATGCCTTCCTCCAGATATCCAGAGAAGCAGGTGTGTGCCTGGCTGTGTGGATGTGAATTCACTGCTCAGACAATGAGGGATTACTCATACCAAACCATGTTGTCCTCGCTCATTAAAAGACAGAAATAGGACGGAAAAATCCTTTAATACACAAGGACTAACAGGGCAAAGAGAAGTCAGCACATCATATGGGTTTAAAAGCTCAAATGATGTGATGTGGGTTCAGTCTTCATACTATCAAAATTTCCTACACATACTGTAGATCAGTTACTGACAATGCAAGACAGTTCACTACTGTACCAGCATGTTGTTAGTCACTGTGGTGATGTGGTTCGGTCCCCCTCTTTGGTCCAGGCTGAAATATCGCAACAAATATTGGATGTATTACCATGAAGTTCTGTACATTCATGGTCCAAATCTCAATGTGTCCATTGAAATGAGCATTTAGCCCCAAGCATCACGAGCTGGGTTTCCATTGTAGTTTTGTGCAACACAAAGGCGGTTTTTCTTTGAAAAGTAACAAAACACAATTGTGAGTGGTCTGTGTTTCCATTGACTGATGTGATGTGAATAAAGCTGTGTTTTTTTCTCTGAACACTGAACATTGTTGACAGCAGCATCTGCCTCTCAGTTGGAACTGGCTCCCTGGGGCATAATACAACAGGCACCAAGACTTGAATGCGAAAAAAGTGTTTCCATTTCAATTCTGTAAAATATTGTTTTGTTGAATTGTCTGATAAACCACCTCATGCGAGTGTGAACATTTTTTTGCGAAAATTGGGTTTTTGTGTTTTTAAGTTTGCAATTTCAAATTTCAGTGCATTAAGCAGGTTAATGGAAACACACCTACTGTATCATAGTGCAACCTCACAAAGCTGCCAGTATGGAAGTAGACTCTTAGATTCATATTAATATTTATTATACCTGGTTCATGGAATTTTTTTGTAATTTTAACATGTTTTGTGGCTTAACTCTGGTGATCTACATCGACACTAACACGACTAAGACTCTACATGCTAGCACAGCAGCACTTTGATCAAAATGCTAACGTTTATCTAACATGCTAACATGGTCATAATAACAATGCTGTTGTTAGGAAGATATAATGTCAAACATGTTCATCTTAGTTTAGCATGTTAGCATGTGGAACATGAATATCTAAGTTTATGTAATAGCATCATATTGCTAATCACCCTTTTGATAATGTATAGCATATATTTCCAGGTTTCAGTTATGATACTTATTATTAGAAGTATTATATACAGCACATAGTTAATTTGTTTTGCAGTAAGGGAAGAAAGCAGGTATGTACTGTAATGCCAACATATGTCCAATGTTTCTGACACAGGAGGGCTGTGTATTGCCCAGTCCATAAAGATTCCCAGAGAGCCCAGACCAGGGGAGTTTGAGAAAATCATCAAGAGACTCATGGAAACCTCTAATGCTCGTGGGGTCATCATCTTTGCCAACGAGGACGACATCAAGTGAGTCAAACTCTGCTCCACACCTTCCTGGACAGAGGAAAACAGATAAACTTTTTTATATTTAATTGTCAAGTCTGCTGTTTGACAATCCCACTTAACCACCAGCAGAGGAGTGCAGTAGAAAATGTGTGATTAACTATATTCTGACCTCTTCCAGGCGGGTGTTGCAGACTGCCAAAAAGGCCAACCTGACAGGGCACTTCCTGTTTGTTGGCTCCGACAGCTGGGGTGCCAAAAACTCCCCGATTCAAGACCAGGAGGACGTGGCTGAGGGCGCTGTCACCATCCTTCCAAAAAGAGCCTCTATTGATGGTAGGGCAATTTATAAAATCAGATTAGTCCATCTAACTCAAACCAGCTGGATGCAATAGGAATATGTACAATAGCCTGGGACATGTGACGTTGACAGATGAGTCTAATACCAATGACGGAAATAAAGGAAATGAATGATTGATAAGTCTGATAGTGATATTTCCACTCTGCCACTAAAGATTGAGTAAACTGAGTCATAGCCATATTTCATTGCGCAAAATGAGATTTTTTTTCAGATTTTAGCACAGTATGTTTATTGCCAGTCAACCATATCAGTCAGAGTGCTGTTATTTCAAAGAATGTGACATTTTCATGAATCATGAAACTCTGGTTTGTGAAACAATTCAGGGTTTGACCAGTACTTCACTTCGAGATCTCTGGAAAACAACAGGAGAAACATGTGGTTTGCAGAATTCTGGGAGGACGACTTCAAGTGCAAACTAACTCGCCCTGGTATAAAATATGAAGCTGGTAGAAGAAAATGTACAGGTATGATACAGTTTACCATACGGGGAAGACCTAGAAAATTTCAAATATTTTCTGTGTGAGCAGTTTTTCCTTGTGTGACACTTTTGTCATCTGTTAGGGGATGAAAGAATCAGTCGAGACTCTCAGTATGAACAGGAGGGCAAGGTGCAGTTTGTAATTGACGCTGTGTACGCCATGGCCCACGCCTTACACAGCATGCACCTGGACCTCTGTGCTGGCTACATGGGTGTTTGTGAGAAGATGGACCCTGTCGAAGGACGAATGCTCCTACAATACATTCGTTCTGTCAACTTCAATGGTGAGCTTCCAACATTCAATCTGTGATTTTTCTCATGTAACGTGATGATTTAGATCGAACTAGGTGAGAAACCCTCCGCTACAGGAGATCTGTGCTGGCAAAACCTTTGCTTATTCACTGCTGCTCTTCAGAGGGTTTGAAAAGCAGCAAACTTAGAAAAGAAAAACAGTGGTGGGGAGGTTAGCTTGAAGACAGGAGCCTGGAGATGTTTCTGCAAATGTACCTAGCTACAGAACACAACACATTTCTTCAAAGCACGTCCCCTCCCTAGGGCTGCCTCCTTGCTCTTCCCTTTACACAATGCTCTGGCTTTTCATCCTCTCCTTTCATAAAAAAGTAAGTTCGAAAAAAGGAAAAATAGTGTTCTATGAAAGCATCCTATTTACTGTTCTCCTCTTGCTGGATGACCTTGGCTTCTATGGAAGATTTCCTGATTGAGCGCCTGCAGGGACCTGAGGGCGCCTGAGAGGAACATCACGTTAAGGCAACAGAGCAGAGTGCACTGAAAGACTGTACGCGTGGAGGAAAGCCTTCACTAAAGAGCATCCTGCACTCTATTTCCACATGATTGCACAAGACTGGAGAAAGTAAACACAAGCTGTTTTCAACAGTGTGTGGGTGTTTTCCTTGCCACAAAAGATGGGGTTGCATATCTCCAGCTTAGAGAGCTTGAATTACATGTCTACTCTAACTCACTGTATTTCTTTATTGATAGTGCCCAGGTCATTAAAACTCTGTCTCTATGAAACAGGCAGCGCAGGAACTGGAGTGATGTTCAATGAGAATGGAGATGCTCCTGGTCGGTATGACATCTTCCAGTACCAACTGTCCAATGTCAGCAACCCTGGCTACAAGCTTATCGGCCAATGGACAAACCACCTCCGACTCAATGTAAATACTTTTTTTGGTCTATTTGAGTGAAACATGAACTTCACTTGGAATTTTGAAAAAAGTGACTTTCTTGCACATAGTTAAATGAGACTGGTACCACTCTCATCTTAGTATAAAGACTGGAAACAGGAGGAAACAGCTAGCTTGGCTCTGTCCAAAGGTAAAAGATCTGCCTTCCAGCACCGTTGAAGCTCAGTAATTCAAGTGATAGTTTGGGTAATCTGATGTGGGGTTGTGTGATGTACTTATCTATTGTCAGTGTGTTACCTTCAGTCGATTCGGATCGGCGCCCTGTCAGTTTAGAGAAGCAGCCGGGAGCACCGGCACACAAGCTTAGTGATATACTGCTGTGGACATAGCCAACCGTAAAAAACGTGTTTTAGCCACTTTAAAAAAAATACCCATCGAAAAAAAAAGCCAATACCAGTTGAAGAAAGCAGTTGAGAAAATGTGGTTCAACGTGGTGAAAATATTTAAAAAAATTGTTTGCACTTTAACTAATATTGGCTTTTTCAGTGGGGATTTTTCTTAAAAGTGGCCAAAACACGTTTTTTGTGGCTGGTTCCGTCCACATCACTCAGCTTCTGTGCCAGTACTCCTTGCCTGCTTCTCCAAACTGGTCACGTGCCAATCAATAACACACTGACTATAGATAAGTACCTCATACAACCCCACGTCAATTAACCTGAATCACTTTAACATGTAATATCTTGCGTATTAATGTGTACAAAAACCAAAGTGTAAAAAAGTCATATTTTGAGGATTATGTGCCAGACTATATCTTGGCCAGTTACAGCATCTCGTTGAAATTAGCGAGAGGAAAACTAACATTAACCTGGTTTCCAGCCTTAATGTTAAAACCAGCTAAGATGGCTCTTGTTACATAGTTAGCATATGGACATGATCATAGTATTGATCCTCTTAGCTAACTCTTGGTAAGAAAACAAGAAAGTGTACATTTTTACACCTTGGTTTTTGTATGCATTAAACAAACATAGTATGACATGTTAATCAATGAGCTTTAGAGCTGTTAGCAGGCAGATTTTGTTGCCTTTGGCAAAGGCCAGGTCAGATTGGTCAGATTGATTGAGAGTGGTATCAATATGCTCAGCTAACTCTCGACAAGAAGACAAATGTGTATCTCCCAAAATGTCAATCTATGCCTGTAAATCATTGATTTAGTATGTTCCTTCTCACAGATTGTGGTTCATCTAATGGCAGCAGTTTTTAGCCTTTTAAAGAGTCTTAGCTTATGCTGTACTTCAAGTAAAATAAGATAATGCTTGTGCGTTTGTATGTCCACCTTAGCCTGAGGAGATGCAGTGGTCAGGTGGTGACCGAAAAATCCCAGAGTCAGTGTGCAGTTTCCCCTGCGAGTCTGGTGAGAGGAAGAAGATGGTGAAGGGAGTTCCCTGCTGCTGGCACTGTGAGCTCTGTGACGGCTACCAGTATCTTCTGGACGAGTTCAGCTGTGACATGTGCCCCTTTGACATGAGGCCCTTAAAGAACCGCACGGGCTGCCGACCCACGCCCATCATCAAGTTAGAGTGGAGCTCTCCCTGGGCCATCATCCCCGTCTTCCTGGCCATCCTTGGGATCCTGGCCACCACCGGAGTCATCGCCACCTTCATCCGCTTCAACGACACCCCCATTGTCCGGGCCTCCGGCAGAGAGCTCAGCTACGTGCTGCTGACAGGCATCTTTCTTATCTACCTCATCACCTTCCTCATGATAGCTGAGCCCAGTGTGGCTGTCTGCGCCTTCCGCAGGTTACTGCTGGGGCTCGGTATGTGCATCACCTATTCTGCCATGCTCACCAAGACCAACCGAATCTACCGCATCTTCGAACAGGGCAAGAAGTCGGTCACGCCCCCAAAATTCATCAGCCCTACCTCTCAGCTGATTATCACCTTTATACTCATCTCAGTGCAGGTAAGTGTGCATATCTGTCCATCACATAGATCGTCACCTAGATCCTTTGTAGCACTGTAACCCTGCTTTCTCCGCAGTTACTCGGGGTGTTCATCTGGTTTGGTGTGATGCCCCCTCACACCATCATCGACTACGAGGAGCAGAAGCCTCCAAACCCAGAGTTTGCTCGTGGAGTCCTCAAGTGTGACATGTCCGACCTGTCCCTCATCTTATGCCTGAGCTACAGTATTGTTCTGATGATCACCTGCACGGTTTATGCCATCAAGAGCAGAGGAGTTCCTGAGACCTTCAATGAGGCGAAGCCCATCGGCTTCACCATGTACACGACCTGCATCATCTGGCTGGCCTTCGTACCCATCTTCTTTGGCACAGCGCAGTCGACTGAGAAGGTGGGAAATTTTACATTTTCACAGGCTTCACTGGTTCAGGCTACTGGGATCGTCTTTCAGAGTCTTTAAAACGACTCTGAGTGACAATCTCAGGTTAACTTCATTCAGCTCAAAATAATGGGAGGTTCGAACACCTACACTTCCATGAAAACTGGGCAAACTCTTTCTGCTAATGAAGGCCAAGTGACTATCACGTTGGACCCTGAGTTTGTTTTGTGCTGGAATGCAACTAACGATTATTATCATCCTCAATTAATCTGCCGATTATTGTCTCAATTAATCTTTTTGTTCAGTCTGTAAAATGTTGACCACTGCCTCTCACAATTGCCTTAAGTTCAAGTGACGTCCTCATGTTGCTTATTCTGTCATTGCAGCAGACCCAGATATTCAGTTTACTATTACATTAGAATAATCAAACAGATTATTTAAATATGAAAAAAATATGAATCAATTACTAAATCAGTTTTGTCATGCTATTGACTAATATTAAAACTGGCCACTAAAAAGAGGGATACATAAAAACATATTTATCAACTAATTTAATTTGACGACGGAAAAAAAAACTTATGGAACAAATGTGTCCAATAATAAATAAATCAAAAATATATTGCATATGTTGAGGCGCTTGACAGTGCTGTTTTTAAAAGAGAAATAATGAGTTGAATTCACAAGTAAAATAATTGTTCAGTTTTTGAAACACTGGACATTTTGGTTTATCCTCTGTGTACTGTATGAGTGACTCTGGAGTTGTATTGTTCAAACATTACCTTACGCCTTATCTACATTTCTGCTAAGGGATATAACATGTACATTAGTAATTAAATTTTGCATTCAATAATGATTTAATGTGATTAAATTTGTGTATTTGTAGAGTTGTTTGTCACAACATTCATTTTGTTTTAAATGAGATGAATCAAATTATGCAATACAGAATCAGATACACTAATAGTAAGAGAGTAAATGAATCTCTCAGTTTGAGTTTGTTGCTTTTCATATCATATTTGCTTCCTGCTGTGCTCAGGACATCCTGCCTCCACTGTAGTTGGACTTTAATTTAGCTTGTGGGCTATTTTTTCTGCCATCACAAAGTACGAGACTGTTGGGGCGAATATTTAAAAAATAGAGATACGCTTTGACTAATAGAGAGTCGTATTATGAATCAGCCAGGCTGAAACAATTAAAGCCCGAGGTACTTTCAAAGTCTTTTCACCTCCTCCGAATGGAAAAGAAGTGAATTAAGAAAAGGGAGCGAGGAAAAAGAAAGGAGGTCAGATGAGCCGAGGGACAGTAAGGACCCCTCGTAGACCAATTCAGCCATCCCATTCAATTAATCATCACTTAGAAAAAGAGCTAAATATAGACTCTAACTTTTGTCTGGCTCACGAAAATAGTGGCTTGTATCTTCCCATCCTCCCATCATGTGTAGGACCACGTGTAGGAGGAGGTGATTTACCTGCTCCGCGTCTGTATTTACATATGGGGGAACCATTGACTTGATACCAAGCCAGTTTCTCTGCTCGCCTCGGGCCAAGCACATAAATACAATCCACTCAACTTCTAAGTCACCACAGCTGCTTATAGAAAATGGAGACGTCTCTGAGAGGGACCGATAAAAAGCAAGATGATAAAAGAAATTGTATTATATGGACACCAGCCTGGGAGATGGCAGGATGTGCTGCTGCTGTGGATAGTGTACAATTTATGACTTATTCATGGCACAAATATATCTTATTTATGGCACGTATGGCTTGACTTATTTATGACCTGTACAGTTTGCTTGAATAATGAGTTCATAATTTATTGTGAGGCAGATCTCAGGAGTAGTCACTTCTCATTATTACTGTTGGATTTGCAATAGTAGGAAGAGCAGAGAAGAGTAGACGTGGTCAAAGCCCATAAATAGATCCTCCTTTCCTGACTACATATACCAGGTCATAAATCATTCATCAGGGGAAAAACACTGCCTCCTGTGCTTTGAGATGAAAACCGTAAAGACTGCGTTGTGACAACCTATGAGATTACATATAGTGCATTTTATTTAACCTGTGCATGACGATAAAATCAATTAACTGCACACTGATGGATGGAAATTTGCTGAAATGAATCAATAGTCCAGTAGTAAAAACCACAACCGTGTGTAAAGCAATTCCTCTGACCTGTCGTGTCTCTGTTGCAGATGTTCATCCAGACCACCACCCTGACAGTGTCCATGAGCCTGAGCGCCACCGTGTCCCTGGGCATGCTCTACATCCCCAAAGTGTACGTCATCATCTTCCACCCGGAGCAGAACGTCCAGAAGAGAAAGCGCAGCTTCAAAGCCGTGGTGCAGGCAGCCACTGTGACCACGCAACTGTCCCAGAAGTCCAGCGACAAGCAGAATGGAGAGTCCAAGATCGAGCCGGACAGATCACAGTGAAACGACAAAAAAACGTGTCCATGTTTCATCACATCACGTTAACAAGCTCACAATGATCTGGTTGATGATGAGTGAAAAATCTGCGTTTACTCTTGTTGTTGGCTGGATTTGTTTTTTTTCTTCTCCCCCTTCACTATGGATTTGAACACCAGCAAAGACGTTCCTGGTTTCTTTTCACACTTATTTAGATTTCTCAGAACTGCTAAACCTGGAATGAAGCACAAAAGGAAACAGAAATGCTCACCCTTAAAATGAACAACTTTTTAGTACACTTAAACAAGGACTGAAAGGATGCTGAGCCATCCTGAATGGAATGCAAGTAATTTTTTTTTTTTTGTAACAACCACCACATATACACCTCAGACTGACGAAGAGGCATTGTTAGTTTTAACTCTCCCTGGGAAATGCTGTTTAGGAAAAAATAAGTTAAGCTTAAATGGCGACCTTTGCCCTACAGGAAGATGTACATGTATGTGGAATCCCTCGGGATCGATGAAACGTTGTTGTTTACTGGCTCCAAAAGCACTGCATGGATTGTGTGTTTTATGTGTACATGAATGTTTTGAAATATTGTTTGTATGGGGTATCGTGACTTTTGCCTCCGATTGCACTGGAGGTAAGTAGCTTTTAAAATGCACCACCACCATGTCCTGTTACTATTTCTGATAAACTCCTCTGGGAATGTAGAATTGATCACTTAACTGTTAGCACTCGCAGCAGAATCATTCAATATCCACTCTCTAATACAACAAAGCTTTTTTATTTAAATTAGTGTTATGAATACAAGCATTATGGTACAAACTGATTTTCACTGTGGAAACTGGAAATTCACAGGTAAAAACAGGATACAAGTGATTGTGAACAGGCAATTAATTTTTTTCTGGTACTTATATTTTTCCACAGTGGAAAACAATGTTTGGCATTTCCCCATATTGTTTGTCAAACTATCAAGCAAGTGTGCTTGAAGGTCAGTTTGTATGGCAGCAAGCCAAATGTCACAGACGAGCCGCTGTTATGTTCATGCATGGGAACCTCGTCAGAAAGTTTCACTGCATCAGTTGTATTTGATCTTGTGCTATGAAAGCTTCTCTATCACAACAAATTCTCATTTCTGCAAACATTATCTTATATTTAGCCTGAGGTAACTCCCAAAATTAACAAGTGCAGTGTACTTTTTTGTTACTTGATCACAATGTACAACTCAGGTTTTACTGAAGGTGTTTTGACCAATGTCTTTCTTGAGGATTACCTTCTGTACTGGCGCAGCCTTTTAAAGTACGAATGGATTCAGCTGTCACCACGTGCAGTGCATCTCCCTTCACAGTGCAGGACGGCTGTGAGATTCATGTCCTCGTGTGAGAAAAGAGTTTGCACTGCCCTCTGCAGGAGAGCACACCTCAGTGAAATGTTTGTGAATAAAAGCACAGTCAAGAGGGAATTGTTTGTAGACCCCACACAAACCTTAATAAAAGAAAATATTGTTTATTATTTGAGTTGGTTTTACATCTGGCAGGACCATTAAAACTAAAAATATCTACATCTTATCTACATGTTGGTGTTCATGAAGACCGGTTTTAAATATGTGCGAAAAATAACTGATTATTTTTCCAAGAATAGAAAATAAATGCATCTGTGACAATGAAGGACATAATACAGAGCAGTGTCATTTGAAGGGTCTGCAAATAAGTGGATAAGACACCCACATAAAAACTATAAGAAAAGGCTCCAAAGCAAATGCTGGGTGAGACACAGTCTCCACATACAAATTCACATCAACACACACAAACAACAAAAAAAAACACACACAATGTTAAAATGTGCAGCAGGTTTGTGGATGTCACCAAAGCTCCAACGCCAAGCTCAGCATCAGTTGTCAGGTGTTTAGTCAGTTACTGCTTCTAAATGAAGTTCTATCAAAAAGTCCTGTTTGGTGCCGAGTGGCAGAACCGCTGCCAGGCTGGTTCTCTGTGCCGCAGTAGCACCAACATGTCACTTCACATGCAGCATCCTGACCTCTGACTCCTCTTCTGGGGGCAGGAGAGGTTGAACTTCACTCGAGGAAGCTGTCCAGAGTGAGGCGAGTTGCAATCTTGGGTGGAGGTCTGGTCACCTTCTTCCTTTTTGCTTTCATCAGGGGGCGAATCTCCGATAAAGGAGACTGGAGTGCTTGGTTATGGAATGATGCAGTCAAGTTTACACTGATGTTATTTTCACTTCTGTCTTTCACTGTTTCCATTACTATCCTCTGGCACCTAAAAATGTCTAAAACTAATATCCAATGCATTTTTGTTTAAAGCTGCATTATTTTTGTGACAAGTTTTGTCACAATATTGACATATCAATTTATGGAGCTGTTATGGGACAGAGCAACATAAACATTCATTTTAAACTATGTTTCTTGCTACCTGATAAACATACTCTAAATCCACTATTCACTTATCTTTAAACCCCATTTTGACCTTCACCAACTCCAGAGAGAATATTTGACTTTAGCTGCTACATTTACCAACAGGTTCACCAGCTAGTTGTTACCTGTGGCTGTTCTTCTAAAGCTTCTAAAAATGAGATAAGATAAGAGCCCAGTTGAGAGCCAAAAACCAAAACAATACAGTCAAAGATGCTCATTCTTAGTGCAGCTTTAAATTGTGCTGAATGATAGGTTTGAACGTCCTCAGGCTTATGTACAACACTTTTTAATATTCTACTAAAAGTATGTCCTAATTTAGTACAGATGGGTATTAAACACTACCCCATTAAAAAACTATTATCAAAGATAAAATTACTTAAAATAAAGAAACATAAATATTCCACATCGCAGAAAAAAGGATACAGGTTGGAAGAATTTAGTCCGTCCTCCTAATCCATCATAACCAGTTCTCACCTGAAACGAGTAACATTTTCTTTCATCACACCACTGAAGGACAACTGGTATAATAAAACATGCAGCAGATGCTTGTGCAGTACATACAGCTCCAGGCTTCCTCTGAGGGTCCAACATGCTACCAAAAGTCTTCTTTCTGAAGAGAAGGGAGTTCCTCATAAATGAATCCATGGATCCATCCTCATCTTGAGCCTGAGGTATAAAAAAAAATATATATTTAATGATACACACACCAGATTTAGAAATTGACCGTTAGTGACTTTCAAAACCCTACCTTGGATAAAGATGAACTCTTCACATTGTGTTTGGACATGGATGTTCTGAAAAACAAAGATTTTTACATACAAATGTACTATACAACCACACAATATAAAAGACACAGTATGTTATTAACAAGTGCCTCACATGTCACCAACCTAAGCTTTGCACACACGAATGACATAAAACTTACGCCGGAGGGTCAACACGCATCTTCTTGGATGGGACCTGGGTCGGTCTCTTGGCGACATCATCCGGTGTAGTGATGTCATAGGTCATATTTAGGTCAATGTCCTGGCTATCTGCAGGCTGGTGGAGGCGAGGCTGCTTCAGCTCCAATGGGGCCGGGCTGACAAGTGAGAAGATAAACGTCATCAGTAAATCGCACGGCTTATATTTTCATGAAAATCTATTGTGTGAGGAGATTTCAGTCCAATGGCTTGGTGACACACACCTTTCGAACACGAGCCGGCTGAGGGTTTCATTTGTCCGTGTCGGCGTGCTCAGAGTCTTCTGAAGGAACTCCACTTTCTTCTTCAGACTCTGTTGAAAGATGTGCATGTAGGCATTATAACAAATGATTTCTATTATTATAAAATATGAAGGAAATTCGGTGGATGTGCTTACAGAGATTTCTTTGTCAGCATTGGCCAGATCATTCTGCAGAGACTTCATGTCCTCTTTGGTCTGATTCACCTCCACTGAGGCTTTTTGTAACTACAAATGACATACACACGACACACAAAAACTTTAGAAATCTAGAGTTTTCCTATTCATTACTCATTCCACCGGATGCAGATTAGTCACTACCTTGTTGTTTGAGGAGAGCACTTCTCTCTTCAGCTTCTCGCACATGTCATTCGTAGACTTCAGGCTTCCTTTTAGATTATCATACTCCCTGAAAGAAGGAGGGGAGAAGATGAATGTAGAGTCATTGATGACAGGGAAACTGCATTCATTAGGACTGAAACTCGAAATGATGGAGTGAGAAAATGAGCTGTCGCTTAGTCACGCCATCAACAGAAATTGGGCTCCTTACTTTTTTAGAGAGATGCAGTAAATGGAGAGCTGCTCCACTGCCGCCTGACTGACACCCATATCTGTGATCATGGACTCCACCTCTGCTCTCTGACCCTGTAACAACACGTCCAGGCTGGGGACAAACCAGCAGTGTCAGTACACAGTATGAGTATGACTTTCTCTTACAATGAAAAAAGACACGGTTCTATGCAGATCTTGCTGGCTGAGAGAAATTACAAATTCTGTCCTTGCTTGTGTATCCAAATTACTAATAGTAATTTTTTTTCCAAACCACTCCCCACTCCAAATTCAACTTAAATTAAGCTCATAGGCATATCCAAAAATACTATCATACTTTACAATAGAGGTATTTAAGACCATCTAAAACACTTTTGACACTTGCAGCATAGTCAATGTTGTGATTATTAAAATGTGGCCCTAGAGACCTAAATATATTTATGTGACTGCAGATACCTTTCAAAAGTTTTCATTTTGATCCTGAGTCTCCGGGCCTCCTCCTTGGCAGCATGAACATCATTCTGTTGTGTCTCCAAGTATGTCATCTGTTTCTGTGAGGATCAAAGACTTTAAAAATGAATAATTACAGAGAAAGTATGAGTCTTTATAGACAATGGGTTTATGTGATGAAGGACAGTCAGCAAACCCTGAGAGCAGAGCAGAGCATCTCCTTTTCCATAATCTCTTTCCGCACGCTGTCCAGGTCTCTCTTTTGCTTGTCGACAGTCTCCCTCAAACTGTCCACGACTTTCTGTTTGTCCCGCCAGTCTCGCTCTACAAATTGAGCAGGTGGATATTTAACTAATGCTGCCTAATTTCAACAATCAAGCACCATCATAGTTCAACATAGTTTCTTACCTTTGGAGCTTAAAAGCACCTTCATTCGATCAAGCTCATTCTAGGGAAGTGAGAAACACAGCCAGAGAAAAAACACTATGACACCAAGTCCAGATGATGTAATGGCAAGAAGGACTATCTCTGTCTTGGGCACTTTTTCTTAAACAATTTTGCACTAAAAAGCTGAAAACAGGCAGTGATATATTGTGTAGGTGTTGTAAATTTGGTACCTGCAAGCTTTCCGGGTCTACTGTGGCCTCCTCCTCCTCTCCACCAATGTCAAAGTACAGCTTGCAGATGATGTGTCTGGTGCTGACCTACACACAGAGCACAACAGTACTTAGGTCCATGTCTTTCCACTACATGACAAGTAGGTTCAGTCTGGGCTAGAGGAAGTTTGGTGATGTTTGGAAAAGTAAGTTACTGTACCTGTTTCCTACACTGTGGACAGGTTTTTGTGGGGGCCGTCTGAAACCACTGGAGAAGACTGAGAGCAGAGAAGGGGAATGGTTACAAAACGTGTCAGAAATGTTTGTGTTTATGAAGTCTTGACTTTCTATATTAGGTTACCATTCATAGTGGAAAGTGTGTCCGCAGTGGATGGCAGCAACATCTTTCGAGTGATCGAAGAAATCGGAGCAAATTGTACAGTATGCACGGATAGGCATCTTAATGTCCCAAGGATCACCTGTAACGAATACAGAAACTCGTATTAAATAAACTACCTACTTACCGCATAAACACTGTTCTACGCTATCTTATCATACATGTGTGTGTGTTTGTGTTTGTTACGTTACATAAACGTGCTTGGCTACAGCTGTTACTTTAACGGTAAATAACACGGTAGTGGCCCGTAACATTCAGCTATGCTGGTTAGCTAAATGTAATGCTAACATTAGCCTTATCGGCAGTTGCCATACCTGGACCTCTACTCTGGTCATACTTACCAAACCAAGACGTTAAGTTAATGCGCAGTCCTTTGTCATACAGTGAAACATCCCTGATATCTGTAATGTTTCATTTTGACCTAGTTAATGTGATACTCTGGGACATAACCTCGCTAGCTAAAATAAACTCGCTAACTTGTTTCCCGGCTGTACGTTCAAACACAAGCCCCGCCCCTGACGCTGCGTTCAAGTGTAACCACGATACCGCTTGACAGGTTTGTAATTATAAACACTTTTTAAAAATACTTTATTTTAAAAATTACACTTTAAGGGATTTTGATGCGACATGTTTTTCAAAAGGGAAACAAAGAATTTTAATTAAAACTAATCACTGTGGATCAAAGTTATCTATCCTCTTAACCTCTTTTATTAAGTGTGCCCTACTCTCAGCCTTGTTAAGATGCTCTCCTCTTTGCTGCTCCCTTAAGGTGTCCTCACTCTGCCCACCTCTGGGTGCACTGCTTAAAGGTGTCATCCTGTATGCCAACTGTGCTGCCAGTCTTTTATGATGTTTCTTTTGATTATTCCTTTTGCTTCAGATTTACTGAGTGACATGTCCATGCTCTCCATCATGCTTCAGAGCCTATTTTGGCTAATGAATCCACTAATTTTTTCAGTTTGTACAGTTTCTATCTCATTAACTTTATCCTGCCTACTGTGAAATACATGACTGCAAATGGAATAAATGCAGACCACGTATCTGTACAAAGCTAACTCAGTACTTTGTTATTCAGTGGAGTTAGAATGTAATTTCCATTCCTACATATCTCACTCATGCACACTCACTCTGAAAGGATGTGTTAAAGAAAAGTTTTACAGATATTAAATGTTTTACAATAATTTACATAATTAATTAAGAGCATTTTCATTTTCAGACCATCAGTGTCCCTGAGTGTCCGTTGATCCTCAGTGATTAATTTAAGCCTTCTTAAGTAATTCCTGTATGGTATCTTTAATTTACTTATCTTGGAACCAGTTTTGTGGTTTGATGAAGAAGAATGCACAAAGTACATACTGTAACATGCAACAATATATAAAAATTAACTCTCAAATTTAATTTTATTTCAGTCTAAACTTTTTCCTACTCTGTTAAACACTCTAAAGCTGTTTTCTGGAAGAGAACTTCATATCCCAGTTCCTACTTCCGCAGCCGAACAGGGCATAATGCTGCGTTCACTACGATGGTAAACTCAGAAAACTTCTGAGTGGGAACGTCCGAGTTCGGAAACCTGGCGTTCACATGACCAACTGGGTCAACAATAGATGTCCGCAATAACAATAGCCAATCATGTTAATATCATGAAGCTCGAGTAGACTAGTGGGCTAATATCAATTATTACAACGGCCTTTGAAAAAACTTAACTTCGATAATTTGTTAAGAATGTACATATATATTACATACTATAGTAAATGACTTGTTAAGTGTAATTAATTAGCATTTGTAATATAACTGTCCCACCAGTCAGTTGTAGTTCTTATTACGTCAAGTCAGATAAATTGGGGACCTGAATTTCTGCACGAGCATCTGAGCAAAAAATCAATCCTGTTCTTGAGTTCAAATATTTTTTTTTCCTAGTCGGAGCCTGTATTTTCCAACTTCCCGACGTGTCATGAATGCAGCATTGTGTTGACTAGCAAGAAGAAGTACTCCTGTCTTGTCTCTGCTAGTTAGCTAGCTGCAGTAACTGTGACAATCGAGTTGTGGAGCACAATGAGACAACTCCGGAAATGAAAGGTAATCATCTTGAAATAATTTAAGGAGAGCTCTGTGTCAGGATGAAGGCGGTTAATGCAGACATAACTAGCTTCAGATGCTGTTAATTGTCTGCTAAAGTTAGCAATGAAAGTAGCCTTTGAAGTTCTGCATAGATGTCAGACGTGTCTCTGAGACTGGGGGGTGTGGAAAAAGAAAGGAGATACGATTTTATTTTTTAAAAATGGAGGAGATAGGCATGGAAGAGAAATGTAACACTCTCAGGAGGCTCTTATTTTGTTTTCTGATTTACTTTCACAACAGTCACTGCATGTAGCAACAAGACTGAGAGACGGCATTAGCCCTGAAGCTTGTCTGAAAATAAAAGGGGTTAAAGTCAGACCATAAAATCTGAATAATGGTGGTCATGCCACAGTAATAGTACATCCCAACCAGCGTGATCTTTAATCCTAGCGTCAGTCATGAAGCTGTTAACCTTTGGCCCCATACCTCTCTGTCTGTATGTCCGTCCTCTCAGGTGTGTGTCCCTGCCCTCAGTAGCAGTGATGGACGGAGAAGCCCAAAGGGCGGCTGTGTCATGGGAGAATGGCACTCTGGCTCCTGTGGACCGCCTTCGCTCCGAAAGGGCAGACAGCCCCACACCAGGTCTGGTGGAAGGAACTGAACCAGGTGAGGCTGGTCCACACTCAGCACTATCTGCAGATAGTTAGTGTAACTTTCCAAAGCACAAATGTACTAAAATTGTGTTGTATGTGAGCTCTCAATTCCAGGCAGATTCCCCCTATAGTTCTGGTACCAAGTAAATCCCAGTAATTAACAGCTTAGCATTTGTTCCTTCTCATATTTCTAAGACTGTAGGTCCGTGTGGACATTTACAGCTTTAGATAAGTGGGTGAATGAATTAATGTAATTTAATTTAAGTGTCATTCTATTTTGTGGCCCATCCCTCATGGGACTAAATTAAAAAACATCAAACATGCTTACAGTACACAGGGATAACGTTTACAGTACACGAGTCAAACATTGTCCATGTGAGCTGATCATGCATCAGTCCATGGATAAGAGCCACTGTCACGAATCCTTCTGCAAAGTGTCATTGATACAGAACTGAACTTTCTGTTACTTCCTCATTTTGCATCTGATGGCACTACACAGCAAAATGTATGTTCTTAGATTGCAGCTTGGATCAACCATCTAAAAAAAAAAAAATAGAAACAAAAAATCTTTGCAGTGGCCAATGCCTGAAATAATATAGAACTTCAATGGATTCATAATTGTACCATGACAAGAGCAGGTTTAAGGCACCAGAGTAAAACTATTCTGTAACTTCCCTCATAGGTGAAAAGTGTTCCACAAGTAGACATCCTGTGGTCCAGTAGTTGCTAAGCAACACATGGGTACAATAACCAGAATGACTTGTTTTTATTTTGTGAAGAAGCTGTTTTTGAATTAAGAAGTTCTCCATTTAGTGTGTGTGTGTGAGTGAGAGAGCGCGTGAGAGATGGTATGAATACGCACATCCTGTCTGTCTAAAGAAGTGTTCACAATAATTTGATCACAATAATGTGCCTTCTGTATTCTCCATGTCACTCAAAAAGCCATTTTGTTGTTGCTGCCAAACTTGGACTTTATGAATTGACAGAGAACATTCATTTAATAGACTAGACTGTAATAATAGTATTAATCTAAGTTTACGTGATTAAAAAACTTAACGCATTAGGAATATCTTGCCACACCACACAGCATAGGAAGGAAACGCTGCCATATTCTCTCACATGAACTATAATAATACAGACATCTGCTGCACGCCTGCAGCAGCTTATATCTGTCTCATCCAGCTTTAACAAATCCAACTCTGACTGGAGAAATGATGTAACTTTGTCCGGATTTGCTCTTTCCAGTCCAGAGATAAACAGGATGTTTTTGCAGTGTTATCTGACTGACTCATTACCACACTTGTGCTATTCTTCTCCTACTTTCTCTCTTTAAATTAAATAAGCTGTGACCAGAGGTTGTTAATTTGTGACTGCTCCTAATGGAATGAAATTAGAATAAAATTACCAGACCAAATCAAACATGGCTGACAGTCAATACAAGAATCCAAATCAGTTCCAGACTGTGTCACCCACTGCATGGGATGGTTCCCACTGAAAAGCTCAGGGAAGTGTATGAGTGGGGATCTCAGTGGAGGCGGGGTGATTTACCAGATGTGCATTTGCCAAACCAACCAGATGGTGTTCACACAAGTCTTTTCTCTTGTGAAAGGAAAAATATTGTTTACAAAGTTTACATTTGTGTTGCTTGTTGAAGTTTGTTGTTGACAAGTGTGAAGAAGACATCGCACTTAAAAACAGACTCGTTTTCACGCGCAATTTTTTACTTTTACAAGCTTCCCTGAGCTTTTGTTTGACTCTCTCTCTGAGACTGTCCTGAATGTTGCTATGCCAACAGATTCAAAAAAAAAAAAAAAAAACTGCCTCCAACAGGTTGTTATTGTTTTATGAACTTACTTATTCATTCCTTACACATCCATGCATCATACTGACAAACCATCTGACCATCATTAATGCAGGTGCCGGTCAGAAGAGTGCCATGTTCGTCCATGCACAGTCTTTTGAGGATCTGACTGCGGAGACTGAAGAAGTGGCTCAGAGGGACGCTGAACTGGACAAGTCAGAAGGAGAGTGTACAGACGAGCTCAAGGTTCTGGTGGGCGAGAAAACCATAGAGGAGCAACGCAACAGCATTTCATCGGAGACCAGGTCTAAGGAGGAGGATGTGTCCAGCGAGGCGTGGAGGAGCCACAGAAAACATGTGTTTGTGCTGAGCGAGGCTGGAAAGCCAATCTACACCCGCTATGGCACAGAGGAGGCTCTGTCCAGCACCATGGGGGTGATGATGGCCCTCGTGTCCTTCGTAGAAGCCGAGAAGAACATCATCCGCTCCATCCATGCAGGTCAGAATATACTTTGAATCTGACATTGGTTTCCTAAGTAAAAATATATGGGTCAAAAGTACATTTGATGAAATCTGTTGAATCCATGTAACCTCTGTGAATATGTTTTGCATCAGATGGCTGTAAAGTGGTTTTCCTCACTAAGAGCCCTTTGGTCCTGGTGGGCGTGTCTCGGACCTGTCAGTCAGACAAGGAGCTGCTGCGGGAGCTGCAGTACATCTACTACCAGATCGTCAGCTTGCTCACGCTCACTCAGCTCAACCACATCTTCCAACACAAGCAGAACTACGACCTGCGCCGCCTTCTGGCTGGCTCCGAGTATCTCACCGACAACCTGCTGCATCGGCTGGACCGAGACCCCGGCCTGCTCCTCAGCGCTGTCACCTGCCTGCCTCTGGCCAGCTCCTCCAGGGATGTGGTCTCATCAAGCCTGCAGGCCGCTAAAGCCAAAAACCTGGTGTTCTCCATCCTGCTGGCGGGGGACCGGCTTGTTACCCTGGTGAGAAAAAAGGACCAGTTCCTGCACCACATAGACTTGCACCTAGTCTTCAACCTCGTCGGCTCCTCTTCGTCCTTCCGAGAGGGTGAAGGCTGGACGCCGATCTGCCTGCCAAAGTTTAACACTGCGGGATTTTTCCACGCTCACATTTCTTACCTGGAGCCTGCGTCCGAGCTCTGCCTCATCCTGGTCTCAACAGACAGAGAGGACTTTTTTAACATGTCCGACTGCAAGAAACGGTTCCTGGAGAGGCTGAGTAAGCGCAGTGCCTACCAGGCTCTGAAAGAGGCGCTTAAATGTCCCAGTTACTCTGTGGCGCAGGTCGGCATCCCAGAGCTCAGGCACTTCCTGTACAAATCAAAGAGCTCGGGGTTGTACACCAGGTGAGTGGGATGTCTGCTGAAAGATTTTAACAGTTACACTAGTGTTGGAATTTATTTAATAGTCTTTTTACATCAAGAAATAAACCAACAGTGGCAATAAGAATGACCACACAAACACACATTGACATTATTTTCTTTAACTTCTGGCTTCTGTTTGAGTCTTTCACAGTGCAAATCTTCAGGTGTTGAACAAGATGCTCTTTTTTCTCTCCCTCCAGTCCAGAGTTTCCTGCGGTGTACCAGTCTGACGAGGAGCAGGAGAGGCTGATGGGTCTGTACCAGGACCTTCACAGCTGCTTGCACCATCCAACCAGACCTCTCCGTTCCTTCTACCGCTGTGGTGAAACTGAAAACCTGCTGGCGTGGGTAAGCGATACGAGATGTGATGCTTTTGTAGTCTTTTAAAGTATTTAACAATTTCTCATTTTTCATAATAGAATCTCACTTTTTTCAAAACTCACATGGCACATGACACGAGATCAGGAAGTACAATGTTTATCAGAGCATCTCACCATCTTCATCACTGAATTTTTAATCATTGATACACGTTGAAATAAAATGGCCATAATCAATAAAAGCTGTCAAAAAGAAATCACTTCCCATCCAAACTGTGTACGGTCGTCAGGTTGTCAATATTATACAATATATATTTATATATATATATATTTTATTATAATTATGATATATATTTTATGTAGAAATCAGCATTTGCAATGATGTAGAATAAGAATTATGTTTTTTTTATAATGAAATCCTTCATGTGAACAGATGAAAGTGAATTTGACTGTACTTTACTGTATAAAGTGTTTTTTATTCAAGACTTCAGACAGTAGATATTTCAACCTCTTGTTTGTTTATTAATCTAAAATCTTGTAAAGCGATCCTGTTATGCCGGAGAGCGTAAAATATGAAACCACACCCACCTCAGTATTCTGCAGCATTTTGACTATAATCAAAAGGAAGGAAACTGCATTTCCCCCTTTTTTTCATCCCTTGTTCTTCAGCAGTGATGGTGAAAGGATTTGCATTCATGTTGCAATATTACGCACGAGGTTAATGTTGTTATAGTAAGGAGAAATATATACAAAACATGCTGCATTGATTCAGTGAACGTGGGTTAACGCTTAGTGTTAAGCATTGAAACTTAAGAGGTGGCCGTTTTCTGAGGTCCAAACATGTGACATTGAGTGATTTGCATGCAAAGATAACATTTTGTGTTTAAAGGTAAGCTTGAAGCAGTTTGGCTCTTTTGCACACTGAAACTGAGCCAAAGCAAAATACTGCAGTATGACTTTGACGTGCCTCATGATGCCACTCGTCTCGCTCTCCCATCTCTCTTGCAGGTGACAAGCGGCTTCGAGCTCTACCTCTGCTTCAGTCCGCTGGCGACCAAGGCCTTGGCGGTCTCTGCTGTCAACAAACTGCTGAAGTGGATCAGGAAGGAGGAGGATCGTCTCTTCATCCTGAGTCCTCTCACATACTGAGCCTCGCTGCTGGCTGACCGACCTCCTGGAACAAAAAGAGTTATCCCTGAACTGAACGCCGCCCGGCCCGGTGCTGTACCAGCTTCTGTGGATGAAGCAGTCGTCAGTTCAGTGTCCACATACTGTATGATTGTCAAAGCTATGCATTTCTTGCTAATGGGTTCCTCTGATCTAATTCACAGATTTGTGATGAAGTAGATTGTGCAATGATGGTAAATTAAAGCTGTATTTTAGCTGGCTAGATTAAAAAAAAAAAAAAAAAAATGATTTGGATAACAGCAACAGATGGAAGCAGCATCAGCACCAATACACAAACATAACACAAAAACTTGTGGTGTCTGTTTGCTGCTGAGGTTGTTTCATAAATAATTGTTTTACTGTATTTACTTATTATGCCTCTCAGATTAAGAAAAATGCTGTGTCTTTTTTTTATGCTATCAACTCTTTAAAAAACTCTTAAAAATCAAGAATAAAATTTTAATTTAAAACTGGAAACTTGCAGTACAATGTATTATTATAAGACATATGTCAAAACATGGCTAACACTCCTGTTGTGTTTTCACTTTACATGATGACCAAGAACTGCACAAACCATCGTCATTTTACTTCTATGCACTTTCTTTATGCAAACGGCACTCTAAGAAATGTGATCATGAGTTTATATAACATGTTTACTGCTGTCAATTTTTGTGTCAACATGTATTGTTCATGTCAGTATCATGGAAGTCTATTCATGTACTAGTGTCCATTAGCACTTTCCTTAGATATTCCATTTACCATAATATGCAAACTAATACCAAGAAAAGTGTTGTATCATTTGTTTTTTATACCTGTGTATAGTCAATACAGTTCATTATGTCTCATGGGCTTTGCTTAAGGAATCTAACGTTGCCACATCTGCCTCCACGAATCATGCCTTAACTAATGATCATTGTGCAACTCAGAAAATGAGATGGCCACTATATAAATAAATGATTAGTAATAAAAAAGACTCTGTATCATGCTTGATTCTAACATTAGTCAGAGTCAGTATTTATTATTGACTTTTATCCCCTACAGAAATGTAATATATGACATAAATTCCTATATCAAGAGTGATGGTGCCATATATGTCACGTATAAGGGGTTATATATTATTATCACATGTACATCCTCTGGATTTATTAAGATATAAGTTTAGAATATATATGAAATACCCATAGTAAAATATTGTTGCAATTATAATAATGGTCTACGTATATATATATATATATATATATATATATATATATATATAAAATATATTTATGATGACTTATGGTATAACATGTGACCATATATGTTAATGTTATGTTATGTTGATATATATTTTAATTCATATATGCAAGTTTATTGAAACAACATATATAATCAATATATAAAATTCTGTTTTAATCATTAATTTCTTATTAATTTGAATATCTTCCCATTCTGGGACAGTGGTCTCAGACCTTTGGACCCTACTTTACATAATATCAACATGTACTGACAGGGTCTGGGATGGATATATATATTTACATAATATATATCTATAAGCATAATACATAAAAATACATATTTGTGTGGGCTAGACATATGTCAATATATGAAATTTTTCCAAAGTTCTAATAGTTTCATATATAATTTTTACATACATGTTTTTTTTTATTTTATATGTACATAGATTTCATATATGGAAATTCAATAAACGGGATTGTTGTCTGATTTAAAATATTTTGGTTGTAACTGTAAAATCTATTTAAAGGTTGTTTCTTTTCAGTGTAATTCATGAGTAGCCTACCATCATATTTGTGGAGACACCAGTAGCTTCACATGCGGGTCTGTTGCCTAAACAATTCGTTCACTGTACACTCGCATGATAAAAATAGTGCAAACACTACCTGGAACACTACCTACTGTACAGATGGTAAGTTTCAATTGTCTGCCAAAAAAGAAAACAACGAGCAATATAGACATTAATCAGCTGTAAATTCACAAACTTCCTGCAACAGTTTCTCGCAACGCGCGTCACCATGAAAGGTGCGTAAACAAACACAATGTGGGTTAATTGGTTTTGCCGCTGTCTCCGTCAGCCTGAAGCGGTGAGGGGAGGAGCGAGCTGTGGTACCGCCGAGGCAGAGGACACCGGTTTACACTGAGAGCTGAACTTAGATCCGAAACCGACACAGTTCAGGCTTTAACTTAAAGCAGAAATTAACCTAACCGTGTCACCTGGAATCTCTCCGAGGACAGATCAGCCATCCCTGCTCTGCTCTGGAGTCAGACACGGAGCAGAGGGGGCAGTGGTTACTTCCCCGAGGAGCACAGCTGTATAGGTAAGACCTTCATAACATTCACAGCTGCATGTGCCACGGATATGTTTCAAAAGATTACAGTTGAACTAGACTCCTTGCAGTGCTGAACCTTTCAGGAGCTCAACACAAAATCACACAATGGAAATTAAAATGTCATAATGTGCACTTAACTAAGTTTAATATGTTGTTATGTACTATTGATAGAATTTAAATTAATCTCAGTGTTTTTAGTAAGAGGTTTAATTATAATATATGGTGATGAAACTGTGGTTAACTATGAGTGGTATATGATGATTAGTGAGAAAGGTGTGTTAATATAAGGACTTAATCTCAGTACAGTACCTGTAATAAACAAAGCTGCCTGACAATCATTCCTGAAGCTCACTGAGCAAGGTGCTGTCTAACCATTCAAGTTTTGTGCAGTTGGTGCAGTCAGATAACATCTTACATGTGGACTGGAACCAGTATGTACTGGCACCGTTCCCCTGAAGTTAAAGCAGACCGCCAGAACATGTAAAAGGAGCATAAATCTATATATATGATTTAAAGAAATGTACAGCCACACAACACAAATGATTAAGGTCTTGAACCATGTTCAACCACTTGGATTAATCTCAGATTATTTTTGAAGAATAAATTCAGATATTACAATTAAGGTATTTCATAATAAAGCACATTTAGACCTAATATCACTGCACATTGGATGGTTCTAGTGGTTCTGTAGTGGTTTGGGATGCATTTCCTGCCACTGAATCAATGCATGTGTCCCTGGGGTCCCATACGTTTTCCTTATTGACTGTTTGCACAGCATCCTGCATATTTAAATCCCTCTGGATAACTGTGAACTGATTAATGAAAGAGGGGCTCTCTCGCTTTCGCTGATTAACTGCTGTCAAAGTGCCTGTGAGCAAGAACTGATCCAATAAAGCAGCCAGTCCAAAGTGTGCATCCCTCTCACAAAATGAGAAAGGTGAATTCTTATTGATGCCAAGATAAAATACACAAGCCAGAAAAGAGAAGATAATATGGATATGAGTGTAAATGCAACACACTGATTGTGAATTCTGTAGGATATTATGTTGCCAAACGTCTGGTTTGATATTTGTCCTGACAACAGAACCGAGGAGGCAGGTGTTCTAGTATCACTGCACCTTTAAGTCTTCTCTGAGGGAATACACTAAGTAAAAACCTGGACGCTGACCAGCCTGTAAATAGCACAATAGCACAATGAATGGAAACTCAATTTCAGCCATTTGGTTTATTAACCATGAACATGAACAAAGTCAATCAGTGCCATTACTATGTGTACCCATGTCCTTTAGCCTTAACCTCAGCTTCACGTGGAGCCGCAAATGTTAAAATGTAACACAACATCTATGAATTATTGATGTAAAGACACCAGACTCTTGACTTCAAACGTTTCCATATGACTGCAGAGCGATGATAAGTTCTGTTTTCTTGAAAGATTTTTGGTCAAAAAGAAACTTTCTCTGCTGTTGAATCAAATAAGTATACCCACATCACAGTTGATGAAATTCAGATGAGAATTTTCTTCTTCACCTGAGACTTAAAAAGGTTCATGTCGTCTTATGACCATCAGTCCGTGCACATCTTTCCCCCTGAAAGGCACGTAGTGGTTGTGACAGGAATGCAAAGTAGAGAGGCCAGGGGTTCCTGAATATAGCCTAACTGTGATGTGTCCAGTTAATGATCCACCAAACACACGTCTGTTCTGGGTGAGGACAAGGCTCCGAGTTTGAAACGTGGTTCCATGTTGTTCAGAGATTGATCAGGATGAGCTGTGGAAAAATGTTAATTTTTATTTGATTAATTTGTGTTGAACCACATCCATTAACATTGTTTGTTATTATTAGGTCTCTTGCACAAAAGAAGATGACTCAATATTTAGAGGAAAGAAGATGGGATGGGAGATTAACCAGAACAAACATTACCAGACAGATATGAATGACCTGAGCAGGAAATTGCAATAAGAATAGTTTTATCCACTGTCTACTGTGTTGAGCGCCACAAGCATAACACCCTATTTGATTATGTAAACACTTCCTCTCTGTGTTTGTAGAGAGTCAGAGGAAGCTTTTATCTTTACAAGCACTTACTTTTATCATCATGTGACGCAGCCAAGATGATGTCTGTCACCTCAGATCTATTAGGATTCAACACGGAACGTGCCTTAGCAGACTGAACAGAAGTTTCTTATGAGCATCATTTCCATAAAACAATATACTTTCTGTTAATTTTTCGAGGCATTTAAAAAAAGTCCCTCAACTTTAGCCTTTTCCAGAGTTTTCAGCTGCATCTCACAGTCATGGCTGAATTAACGTCACAAGGGGCCCTGGGGAAAAATCTGCTGTTGGGCCCCTACTGGCCCCCGCTGTACATGACAGTTTCGAAATCAACCAGTACTGTCAAGTGATGAAATTATAATTTTTTCTCATTATTAATTATTATTTTTTAAGCAACTATGCCAATAATTCACCGGTGCCAGCTTCTTGAATAGACATTTTTGCTTGTTTCCTATGTTTTTCTATGATAATAAACTCAACATTTTGGATTTTTGACTCTTAGTCAGATAAAAAAGACAATTTAAATATGTTTGATCTTCTGCGAATAATGATGGGCTTTTTATTGAAATTTTATACACTGAAAATCAATCAGTTATTAAATAATTTGACAAAATTGCTTTCAAGTTCCAAAGTGAACTTTGGAATGATGATAATTTCTTAATGACTGAATGACTTACTCTGTTCTGTCATTTCCTTTCATTCAGGTATCAGTGGCTGGTGTTAAAGATGGTTTGGTCCCGACATCAGACCTGGAGGTAACCCCACGTTGTCTGTGTTGTTGCCCCCCCTTGCAACCTTGTGGAGATGGTCCACTGGACCACACAGTGGGGGACATGTGTCTGGTTCCAGACTCTGCTGGCCTTTGCTTTGGCCAACTGTCCCTCACTGGCCCCGAGTCCTGTCAACTACTCTGTGGTTTACACCATGCCCTTCTTCCAGGCCCAGGGCCCCATCCAGAACATTGTGAACAACTCGTACTACCAGGAGGTGTATGTAGCCTCTCAGAATGTGATTGAAGCTGTGAACAGAAGCCTGGAGAAGGTGTGGGAGCTCCGCACTGGGCCGGTGGGAAGCCCAGAGTGTCAGATATGTAATTTGTGTGACGTTGACAAGGATCCTAACTTTCTGGAGGACACAAACAACCAGATCTTATTGTTGGATACTCTCTTTATGTATTTATATTCATGTGGAAGTTCTCAGTATGGTGTATGCTATTTCCACCAACTGAACGCAAATGGAGAGCCGCCTTCTCTCTCCAAGTGTTTGTTCAGAAAGGATTCCAACTCTGCTGCCTACTGTCCCGACTGCGTGGCCAGCCCTCTGGGAACCAAAGTCACCATGGTTGAAGAGGGTCAAACTGTCTACTTCTTTGTTGCCACCACTGTAAATGACAGTGTAACCCAGCGTTACGGCAGGAAGTCGTTATCAGTACGACGACCGCTGGCCACTGAAGATGGTTTCTATAGTGATGTACGTGGCCTAACCGTCCTTCCCGGCCTGCGGAGGACGTATCATATTGAATATGTCTACAGCTTTTTCACTCAGGAGTTTGTGTACTTCCTCTCAGTCCAGAGAGAGAGCCCCGATCAGGAATCATCTCCATTTCAGACTCGTCTAGGCCGTCTCCCGCGGAATGAATGGGAGATGAAGAGGTATCGTGAAGTGATCCTAGAGTGTCGGTTTGAACCAAAACGCCGGAGGAGGAATGTAGCCAGTGAACCCTATAAAGATGTGGTGTACAACGTGGTCCAGGCAGCTCATTTTGGCAAGGCAGGCAGGGAGCTGGCAGAGGAGTTGGGGGCAGAGGAGGAGGATGACATCCTCTACGGGGTTTTTGCAGTTACAGATGACAGTGGGGTCACAGAGCATGACTCTGCCCTGTGCGCCTTCCCAATGGACAACGTGAACAAAGCAATCGTTGATGGGGTGGATGACTGCTGTGAGTCTGGACCAGAACAGCTCTCCAGAGGACTCTGCCATTTCCAGCCCTGTGAGAGCTGTCCACATGAGGTGAGCTGATCAGTGAACTAGCACACAGCAATCACAGGAGATCAGCATGGTCTCAGGTCTACTTTTATTTACTTTAGTATAAAGAGTCCCAGTTTTCTTTGAGATACTGTTGAAAGAGAGGCGATAAAACAAAAGTAAATCCAGTTGTTTGACTGACTTCATGAAAAACTGGTGAGAGTGAAAGTATGCTGCTGTCAGACTGACTCACTTAAATAGAAAGCATCAAAGGTATTTTCCTGGCACCCAATCATGTGCATAAATATTTACTGACTCGGCATGAAGGTATCTCGATCAGGCCTGTTAAAATGTTACCGTGTGAAAGCGCGTCTGAGCGTGTTTTCTTAACGTGCATAAACATAGAGGAGATATTGAACACAGACCACTGAGACCTTGTTGTGGCCGATGAAATCAGTTGATACCATCAACTGCTCATGAACAGAGGAACGAGTACAAATGAGTAAGAAGTACTTACAGTTCTTCCCTGGATGAATGGCCTAGGTAAAAATACTAATAATTTCAAATAGTATACTTCAGTAATGTGTCTTTTTGTGATTATTATGGAGAAATATCAGTTTATGAAATCATGTAAACCCCTAAGTGAGGCAAGGCGTTGCTCACAGCACTGGCAGGGTCAGAATGACAGTGTAGTGGACAGAGCCAAACATGACTAATGAAATGAAACAAAAAAAAGTAAAAGGATCCGTATTTAGCACAGAGTTAACTCCAGCTGCATGTGGTTATTGTGTGACCCACTGTTTTCCCAGATAAATCTGTCTGTGGATTGTTGTGTAAGATAAAAAAGTCACAGGGAAACCACTGTCGTCAGAGATATGAATTAAACTTGCCCTTGAGAGTTTATTGGTAACTTACAACCTACGTCCTGCATGAAAGCCTCTCCTGCGGCTTTTTGGGAGATATTGGTTTCTTGCTAAGACATAGACGAGAGGATGGATCCCACTCTCACGGCTGTGAAAATAATATGAAGCTGGGGCCATGAGAAGGTTAGCTTAGCTTAGCATGAAGACTGGAAACAAGAAAAACAGCCTGGCTCTGCCCAACCAACAACCAATGAAGATGGATTAACAAATGAGGATATAATATGTTTATCAGCGACCTTTAGAAGTGCTGGTAGATGGATTTTGCTAGCTTCTTGCTGGCTCTAGCATCATATTTAGCATGCAGAGAAGAGAGTGGTAAAGCAAATAATTTCCCCAAATGTCAAAATATTGGTTTAAAGGAGAAGTCTCTCTTAACGTTTCTCTACATTACAACACTGTCGGCGTGTCAAGGTGGGCAGGTTTTGATGAGAAGAACTGATGTAACTGAGGAGTGGTTTTTGAACACATTAAAATCACTGTCTGAATCTTTGCAGTCATTCAGTTTAAATAGTGCCTCCGTTTATACAAACACATGGCCTTTTTAACTGTTCTTTTTGACCTGGAATTATCATTTACTTAATGCACATCTTCTCTTCACAATCTGTCGTCTTCTTGATAACATGTCCATGAAAAGGAAACTTTTTTTTGGATTTCTGTGAAGTAAAGTGAAGCTCATTTGCATCTTAGCTTGCAGGGGAATGCACCTATAATCACTTGCACCTGCATTCAGTGCCCACTAATTGTAAAATATGAGAAAAAACAGGGATTGAAATTGTGTTTTAGATGGAAAAATAAATATGGAGAAGTCAGCTTACACACTCATTATTCAGAAAAATTGTACAGCCGCCAGTTGGATGAATTTCTCAGGTCAGACAGGAAGAAGTTTTCTTCATGTTTACTCAGCATGCTTTTCATGCCATATTATGCATTTGGTTGGTTTCTTGGGTTAATTCTGCTTTTTATTTTTATTTCCATATCCCATATATAATTCTCTTTTTTATGTCAGTCACTGTTTGCTGCAAATGTTTGGAAGTAGGGAGTCTGTGGTAAGAGTTTGCACGTCATGTGGAAAGTATGAAGCCCAAAATTCCCAGAATTGCAAAGCATGAAGTTGTTGAATGTTGAAGTTGCAGCTATGACTTGATTGATTGGACTTTGTTTCCTTGAACCTTCAGAAAATAGAGTAAGAAAATATATGTTGTGATTAAGACATGATACTATGTGGTCAGGTTAGGGCAAGAATAACCTAGTTTTGATTTGTTACACTTACAGCTGATGAAGGTTTGGGTCTAGCTGAAATAAACATAGCAGTTACATCCAAAAGATGTTCTTTCCTCTATTTACCTTCAGAGGAATTCTTTCTACTTGGACTAGTGAACTCTGCCTCTAAGTCTGCTGCTGTTTTGTTGCCTTTGGCTGCTGGTCTGAGAGTTGAGTAATCCGTCAGTGGACCTGTCCAACAATCTGAAATCCTGGTTCTTCCATTTCTCTGCAGATCCAAACACCTGTGCTGCCAACATCATCTCTGCCTCAAAAACACTATGCTTTTAGTCTGTAATCAAATTATTCATTTGGATTGGATTTAAAAGAAAACAAGTATAAAGTGTTGTGTCTGTGAGTTTGTATCTTGGCCTTAAAGATACAAGCCAGTCTTTGCATGAAGACTCCCTTAAATCAAACAGGGACCCACCCTGCTCTGCGCCTATGGCTGCAAGGCAACCCTCACGAGCTACAGATCCATCATCGTGACATCTGAACAAACTTTATCTGCTGATGAAGACAGTGTAATGTAGTTGAAAGCTTCAGAAAAAGCTAGTAAATGGATTTTAGTTGGGATTGTTTTATCTATGTTTGCACACTAGTTTAAACACTGTTCAGTGTTGTTTCTACTTAAATTTTCTTCCTCATTATTTAATTTCCTTGTCCTCTGCCGCCTGTGGCCGTGGTACTAGAGCATGGAGAACAACGCCACATGCAGAGACCATCCTACCATGGTGTCAAAGCCCTACTACAGAGTGGACCTCTTCAACAGGCAGATGACAAACGTCCTGCTCACCTCTCTGCTGGTCACAACCATAGAGAACAAGACTGTTGCCCATATTGGCACTTCAACCGGACGGCTGCTACAGGTAAGATTCAAAAAATGTATGATTTTTTAAATCTGTTGTTTCTGGTATTAGTCTTCATTTTACCACTGTAATAATCTCCTCTTGTGTCCGTGTTGGCAGCTCGTGTTGACAAGATCCAGTCCTATTATTTTTGCCAATTACTCTCTGGAGGAGAACCAGAGAGTCTCATCCATCGCTGCTGTTTACTCATCAGAGTATCTTCTTTTCGTGGTTGGAGACAAGGTACAGCAGCAATCCCATGTCTTTAAATGTGTGTAATAGGTCAGAGACGTGCAGGTCAGGTTACATCACAATGACAAATGAGCTGGGAGTGTGACTGATTGTCCCTCCATGACCCTGTGATGCTCTGGAGACCTGTCCAGGGTGTTTCCTGTGACTTAGAGAATGAATAATCAAATGGTACTCCTGTGGGATGTCAGGCTTATTACCTTTTGTGATAGCAATTGGGACACAACAGAAAAAATTAGGCTCCTCTGAAAGCTCCAAGGCCCCAATTTTATAATCTTTTCAGGATTCTGGTTCCCTTCCAGAAAATGAAATACCTTTTCTTTAAACTCTTAAAAAATATATAGATAAAAAAGTGGTTAATAGAAAAAGAAGTTTGAAAGATGCCTGGTGTTTTGTTTGCAATGTGTACGCATTGAAGAGATAGTTCAAGTTCCATTCAAATGAAATAGTTTTATTATTCATCTGTCATTAATCAGCAAAATTAGACTTCATTTCAGCACAAGGATCTCTCCATGTGACTTGTTGAACAGCCTGATGCTGAATGAGGCTCAGTATCAGTTTACATGTTTCCATCTGCATGGAAAGAATCAATTATTTAGTAGGAAATGTAAGTTAATTGAAGTTATTTCTCTTCTTGCATCTAAATGTATGAAGGAAAAAAAATAACTAGCAGTAAAAAGTTTTAACCAAAGGGAAAAAAACAAACCCACTCAATCTTCAGTTTTAATTTATTGGGTCACAGGCCATTATTTTCAAATCCCTTTGTACTATTTACATTATCACCTTACAGTTGTTTTAAATTCTGCATTTGGAGGTTTTTCAATGTGATATTTCTTATGTCATCATCTGTTTGATTATCAGCAATGGGGATCTTTCTTTGTAGAGGGCATATGTGACTTTAAAAATGGTAATCTGTGTTTCAGATGATTCAGGTGCCACAGAGAGGGCCGGGCTGTCAACACTTCCTGACTTGTGCCATGTGTCTCACAGCCCCTAAGTTCATGGGCTGTGGGTGGTGCTCTGGAGTGTGCTCCTGGGAGAGCGAGTGTCACAATCGCTGGAGGAACGAGTCCTGCCCACCTGGGATCACTGGGGTTTGTTCTATAATCCAGGATACAATCATCCCTTTGTGCAACTAATAGAAACATTTCATTTCAAGGTGGTACTATATACTCTGCTTTATTGACGCAGTTCTTTCCACGGACTGCTCCTCCTGATGGTCAAACAGAACTAACGGTGTGTGGATGGGAGTTCCAGTCGCCCTTAAGACCTGCCATCTCCTCCAGAACCCACCAGGTCCGACTGGGACAGACCGCCTGCACTGTTCTTCCAGTCAAAAGCAACAACACACAGTGAGTGACCATGCAGGGCTCTGGTTACAAGTACAGTCTGTTCATACTAAAGTCATTTTGTGGGAAATCCACCCTGAGGATTGTCTTGTGCTGTGTGTGTGTGTGTGTGTGTGTGTGTTTTGTTTGAGGAGGAATTAGTATCTTAAGCTCTTTTACAATATCTGACTGTTGAACATTAGTTCATATAATAATGAATCTAGACTTTAATGGACTGACCCAAACTTGGTGTTTGGCCTATGCTAATTTAGTATTACAGACAGTGTCAAAATATCTCAATGCTGATGCCATGTAGTTTACATTTTCCAGGGTATGTATTTTCCTGTTAATTTCTTGGAAATTCTGCTCATAATTTCCTGAAGAATTGTTGGTATTTAGCTGTAAATTATTAGGATATTTCCAAGAAAGTGTTAGAGTCTGTGAAACTTTATAGCATGGAGTGTAAGTTGAATCAAAAAGCTAAGGAATTTTCAATGCAGCTGAAAACTACAGATAAGCATGCATTTCAACCAATAGGCTGAATAAATGTGAATTAAATGAATATTTACATATCACCATATGAATCTATGTAAGTGTGGCAGTTCAAAGTCATGAAGATTGAAAAGATTTGTTAGGCTTTCTAGGAAACTTTGTAAACAATTTTTTCACTTACCAACTACATCATTTCAGTTTTTTTCACAAATACGTGAATTTAATGAAATGAAATTAATAACTGGAACACTTTCTCTATTTATAATTAGTACAAATTGATATGAAGTGTGCAGTCCTGCCTTGGATGTATCATTTACAGTTGAACACCAGCTAATTTTTTGAGAAAATATTTATTTATTACCATTTTTCATCTTTACCTGCTTAGTTCAGCATGTTAGCATGCCAATTAGCAATGAACACAAAGTGCAGCTGAAGTAGTTTCTTGGACATTTGTTTTTGGACAAAGTCAAATTATGTGTCTAACATGGCAGAAAGTGCTAATATGTTTAAGAACAGGTTTTTTTCTTGAATGTATTTACCAACAAACTAATTCTATAATGACAACCTCACTTGAAAGCTGTATTTTAGCAGCAAAAGTAACCATATGCTACTTTTGTCCCCTGATGCTGTTTAAAGACCAAGCATTTTAATGCACCAAGAAATTAAATTGTCCCTGGTGTGTCAGTAACTAAATTTGCCACAGACATGCTAACACAAGTGTTTTCTTGTGCTGGTGTTCAGCCTGGTGTGTAAGATTCGCTCTGGGGCCACTGAGCTGTCCAAACCAGTCAACATTACAGTGGAAGTGCATGAGGGCAAGGTGGAGGGACGCTACTCCATTGACGGGAAGGCAGAAATACCAGGGTTCACGTTTGTGGTAATCGCAGCTATTATCATGCTCATCACAAACTAAGAATATTGTTCATTTCATCCATTGAGTATTAAACCACTTTTCTCCTAAACCTTATGTTTAATCGAAAATACTGATGATAAACTGTTGCTCCAGATTCCCAACATCACAGAAATACAGCCCAACTACGGGCCTCGTGTTGGGGGCACACTCATCACAGTGACTGGACCTCACTTGGATGCTGGGAAGACCAGGAGAGTCACTCTCAACGACATGCCCTGTCCTATAAAGAGGTCTGGAAATACATTTCCTCATAGTAGTATTATCTCTCCTACTCTCTGGAGATTATGAAGATGAGTTGTGGCTCAGAACATTTTATTGCCATGACCTAATAAGCAAACATGTTCCAACTAGTGTTTCAGGATAATTACGGTTTGTGAAACTACTGGCAAGAGGTCTTTGCATTCGAACACTGGATCAGACCTGAACTATTTCCTACAGTAGATGTTATGTTATTAAACATACAAAAGATATTTAAAAGCATGAAGCTTTTTGATCTACCACCGTTTATCTGTAACAACGTGTAATTCACGTACCTCTGTGTTTCTGCAGAGTCACAAAGCCAATAGGGAACGTGTCATCCATCATCTGTCTGTCCCAGCCCATCTCAGAGGTGAGGGATGTTCCTCTGAGTGTTTTCATCGACAAGTCTCCTGTCCTCACCACAAAGGTGTTTTACTACAAAGAAAAGCCATCGATTACAGCTGTCCTGCCTGACTGTAGCTTTGACAGGTACAGTAGGCCAGTGAGCACAAATACCTTCTATGTATGAACTCTGTTGTCCTCTGTTTTATTCCACAGTGACCCAAGAACAGTTGAATCAAGAGTAACTGGACTTGAATAACCATGACCTGGATGATTGAGAATGTGTCATTTCTGATAAACCAAGTTTATTTTTGATCTGGAATTTAACATATTTTATCATGACAAAGGAAATCTAATTGGATAAATACTGTCTTTACATTACATAATCAAATTTTTCTAATATTTTTCATGTGACATTCTCAGTTGTTATAAGAAATTACAGTATTTCCTTCCTTGATGCAAATGTAACCATCTCTGACATCTGTCTCCACTGTAGGGGGTCAAAGATTGTAATTGAAGGGGAAAACCTGGATTCTGTTTATCGCACCATCATCCACTTTAAACCCAATGAGAACCACCTGAAACCTGTGACAACGGTACAATGTTCATTGTAATGTGCAGTAGAAACATTATTATTTTTTAAATAAGTGTACAGTTTTAGAATTACCTGACTGACTGTTACAGGAGTGCATAGGCAAGTCCATGCCCACAAGGATGGAGTGTATCACTCCTGAGTTCCCCAAGGATGAGACGGAGGAGGGAGAGCTTTCTTTTGACATGGATGGAGCGATGGGACTTTGGAACAAAGAGTTCTCCTACCACCCTTACGGCGAGCCTATACCTTTTGAAACAGAGGGACACGTGCTGAGTTTGTACCCTGGGTTTGATGAAGTGTCACTACATGTAAGAGAGTGTATCTGCATTCGAATTTGAAGACAAAATAAATGTGAATTTGTAATGATTAATATATATTCTTTTAAAATACTGACTGCATGCCTTATATCTTGATTTGACCTCTCTGTCCACAGCACCAAAAGCTGAACCTGGTGAGCTCCTGCATGACCATCAAAATGACAGTGGCAGGCGTTGATTGTGATGCTAAAGTCCTGGATAATGAGATCACCTGCAGGATCCCTAAAAACATGACCATCCCCAGTGAGGGACTTCCAGTGAAGGTTAGTCAGGCTGGAGGTGTAGATGATGATTAACTGACTGATTTACCTGGATGCAACATCCAACATGGGGCCCCGGTCATACATGTTGTATGGGACTCCTGCTTGGCCTGTGATCACTCACTTCCCAGGCCTGTGCATCACGCAGCTAGGATGTTCAAATCATAGTAAAAATTTACTCAATATATTACTGCTACAGATCATAGTGGTATATAGCAAAATGATCAGATAGATGTTAAAGCAGGGGTTTTCAACCATTGGCCCGTGGCCCCCTGGTGGTCCATAAAGGCGTTGCTGGTTGTCCCTGATTCGATAATGTAGATTGAATGTGGGAATCACTATTTATTGTATTTTTGTGTTATGTATTAATTATTGTTTGTGAGAAATCTAATTCATGAAAATATATAAAAGTAAAAAAAAAAAAGCGGGGATGACTTTCTGGATTAAAACAGTGCCCATCCAGTCTATCCTTGGTAGCCTGTGCTCTGCTAATGTTGGAATGCGTCCCTAATGTCACATGTGTATGCATACTGTGGAGATTTGCACACAAAACTATTCATTTACTGAAAAGCATCTAAAAAGAGTTACTCCATGATTTTGCCATTGAAAAATCATTTTTGCAAATTCTGGTGAATAGTAACAGTTAGTGTCTAAGAGGTCTGTTTATCAGGTAAGAAAAAAACCTAATCTCAACCACTTTCCTCACACTCCACAACAGTGATCCTCAGGTTGCTACTTAGTCAGAGCGGTGGTCCCTGGGCCACAATCAGTTGACAAACCCTTTTGTAAAGCAAAGGATTCATTTAAATAGCTCCTTGAGGCTGAGGCATCTTAAAATGTCTTGGCAGTTAGCCACATGCTTTCACACACAGATGTCACAGCTTCAAAGCCATGGATGTGTGACAGAAAACAGCTTGAAGCATTTATGCTTTTCCAGCGGGGCAGTTACGAGAAAAAGTCTCATAATAAAACAACAATGATGGTATTCACTGTTTTATAATGGGTTCTGTTGTCCAGATCTCCATCAACGGGCAGGTCCACAATGTTGGCACAGTGGTGAGAGTGAGCAACCACTACATGGTGGGGATTGTTCTGGGGATCCTTGCGGCTCTGGTGGCTGGAGCCGTGCTGGCCTTTGTCGTTATGAAACACTTGCGGAAGAAGAAGAAAGGTGGGATCCTCACTGTTATGTGGACATTGATCAGACCTGTTTGTACAACTGCTTCCGAGTGTGGGTGGGAATTTGGGATGAATTACATAAGTCTTTCAACTAGAACATCCCGGGTGTTGGATGTACATGTGTTCTTCTTCTAGGGTTGATGATTAAAAAAAACGTGTTGTGAAATCTTTTTCAGCCTCCATGGTGGAGACCCGTTTGGCCCACAGTGCCAACCGCTCTAGAACAAATAACGTGGAGCTGTCACCTACTGGGGACTACAGGAGAGGTGGCGGTCTAGCTAAGCACTTACCATTCTACCCTGCAATATTGTAGAGCTGATTTGCTCCTGTCACACATTCCTGTGTAATGATCATTGATAAACCTCTTTCTCTGAACTTTTACCAGTAGTATCCATGAGTCCTCCCACCCCCCTGGTGGGTCCGGTGGTGTTCCCCAGGCTGGCCTATGCTGCAGGCAGCATAGATCCTACCCTCACTCCCCTGATGCCTCCAGAAAAAATCTCCATCTCAAGTTTTAGGCCAGAGCTGCTGGAGGAGGTGAAGGATGTTCTTATTCCTGCAGAGATGCTTATTGTGCAGCACCATCGGATCATAGGGAAGGGTAAGACCCCACTGACTTTGTCTGAAACAAAAAACTTTGTAGCCTTGTGAAAGCTATATCATACTTTGGTAGAGCAGCAGCAGTCCTCTGTCATTCATTCTTTGTTGATTTTCCTGCAGGTCATTTTGGCACTGTCTATCATGGCTACTTCACAGACCACAACAACAGAGAAATCCACTGTGCTGTCAAATCTTTGAATAGTGAGTAATAACTGCTTCTTGAGAGCCGATTTATACACCCTAGGAAAGCACCAGAAAGGCTTTTCTGCTGTGGAATAAATTTGCCTCAGGATCTAAGATGTCCTCTGAGTACCTTTTTAAAGCAGCTTTTTAAAATTGTGCTTTCAGTGTCTTTCTTCCTTTAGATTTGAGTCCATAATGCTTATGTGTGTGTGTGTGTGTCATCAGGAATAACAGATGTCGAGGAGGTGGAGCAGTTTCTGAAAGAAGGTATTATAATGAAGGGTTTCCACCACAGCAATGTGCTGTCTCTGCTCGGGATCCTCCTGCCGGAGGAAGGGCTCCCTCTAGTGGTGCTGCCGTACATGAAACATGGGGACCTGCGGCACTTCATACGTTGCGAGAAGAGGGTGTGACAGCGACATTAAAACAGTGGAAATTAATCATATGATTTATGTGCAGCTGTCTGCTTACTACCTAGCAAACTATGTAACAAATGCAACTGTTTTAATTCAGTGTTTTTGTCATGTATTTGTGGGATTTGTCTAGAATCCCACTGTAAAGGATCTGATTGGCTTCGGGCTGCAGGTTGCCAAGGGGATGGAGTATTTGGCTCAAAAGAAGTTTGTGCACAGAGATCTTGCAGCACGCAACTGCATGTGAGTCACTGAGATATGCAGAGAATTAATTCACTGTCATTAGGCCTGAATTGCTCTAGTGTTGGGAGATGTTTCATTGTACAAAGTTTGCTGAGCCTGATCTCCACTTACTTTTTCTGTCCTTAGGCTGGACGAGTCGTATACAGTGAAGGTGGCAGACTTTGGCATGGCCAGAGATGTTTTTGATAAGGAGTATTACAGTGTTCAGGACCACAGAAAGGCTAAGCTGCCTGTCAAGTGGATGGCCATCGAGAGTCTACAGACACAGAAATTCACCTCCAAGTCGGATGTGGTGAGCAAATGAAGATTGACCAGTCACGATCTCTGCAGTGGTTGTACTAAAGAACATACAGAATGTACAGTATTTCTGGGGATGACAATCAATGTTAAATGCACTGTGGGAATATTAGCAAGATCTGGAGAGAGTATTTATGTGCCAGTTACCCAAAATATCAACAGGGTTTGAAGTGTTACAGTACATGTTGCCTTTTAATGTCATTTTATTACCACTTTAATATATAACATTATGTAAAATAAAATTGAACAGCAGATATATTTAATGACAAGATGCTGCAAATAGACATGGTCACACGCCAAAAAGTGTGGGCAACAAAGCTCCATTTGTGTACCTCATGCATTTTGCACTAAATCTTCCAGATTGCTGAACAGCACAATACAGGAAACATTATTGTTTCACGAATTTGCTCCAGTTCCACCATCCTAACTGCACGGTTTCAACTCAACATTAGCCAGCCTAATTAGGAACCCTACTGTGTATGTTCAAGGCTGTACTGTGTCTCTTGCTCATTTTGCACAGTGATATTATTCAGGGAGGCGTATAGGACAGGATTTTAGCCTGCACCTGAACGCTAGTACTTGATGAGTAATTTCAGCCTCTCTTGATGCAGTGGTCCTTTGGTGTACTGATGTGGGAGATGCTGACCAGAGGAGGGAGCCCCTACCCAGAGGTGGACCCTTATGACATAACACATTACTTACTCAAGGGCAGGAGGCTTCCTCAGCCACAGTACTGCCCTGACCCTTTGTAAGTAGCAGGAATAATGGTCGCCTCGTTTATTCAGTCTAAAGAACAGTTGTAATTATAATTTGATAGTGTTTTTTAGTTTAGAAACAGCCACTGTACAACTGCACAGAATACACTACACTACTACAATAACACCAACAATGATAGAACAGAAATGGTACCGGCACAAAGTTCAACAAGATGTTCAAATGGTAACTCAGTAGCGTGAAAACCATAAATTGTCCACTACTTGGTATTTCAACATAGTTAATCAATGTTGTTTGGGAATTAATGTATATGACTGCCACACACACTTCTTTCACACACACTGGTGTGACTTTACAAGGAAAAACTGACACATTTTTGCTGTTTTAATGATAAATCCCTTTTGCTCACCAAATTAAAGAGTGATGGAGAATAAATCAACCATTCATACACCTTGTCCACTGAGGTCTTGTCACACTTCCCATCCAACATGGGTTAAGGGCTCATGGAGGAATGTCACACAGGGAAGAACAACAGCGTAAGACATTAAATGAATAGTTTGTCATTTTTAATTTTCTTGCTGAGAATTAGATGACAGAGTCAGTAGCCAGTTAACTTAGCCCAGCATCAAAACTGTAAATGGGGAAACTGTTAACATGGCAAAGGTCCCAAAATCTGTCCAGCACATCTAAAACTCACTAATTATAACTTGTTTGTTTAAAAAAAGGTTCAAAAAGGTGTAAAAATTATAATTCACCACTTTACGGGGGTTAGTTGTAATTAGGAAACAGTAGCCTTCAGACAGATCAAAAATACCCCAACTTGCAAGCTCCTGCTTACCATGGCTTAAAGGGGGAAAAAAGTGAGTCAGGAATTTCAGGAAATTTTACACATATAATGTTGCATGAAAAGTTAGTTGGCCATTTGCTTTTACTCACACTGTCTATGCTTTCCAGGTATAGCATTATGCTCCAGTGCTGGGACCCTGACCCAGAGCTGAGGCCCAGCTTTGCTACATTAGTGTCGGCTGTCTCCACCATCTTGTCAGGTCTAGAGGGAGAACACTACATCAGTCTGAATGTCACCTATGTCAACCTGGACCAGCCGCGTCCCTATCCAGCCCTCACAGAGTCTGCTGATGAATATGACTCCACAGATATTGAAGACTCAGGCTCATTCTCTTCCTGATCCACTCCTCCTCCTCACTCAACTCTAAACTGGTATTGGTGCCAACAGTTACAGCACAAAAAAACTTCTGCAAAGTCACCACAGTGTCTTTAACCCCAAAGCATGTGAAACAGAGACACTGCTTACTGTATATGTGCCTGAAAATGGTGGTAAGATGCTTTCAGCTCAATTAGCACATTCACGTTCGTCACTGTCAGCAATTAACTTAAAACAGCATTTGACCATCAAAACTAAAATGATTTAATAGACGTTGAGTTTTTGTGTTATTTTTCACTGGTCACAGATAATATCATCATACATCTAATTAATTTTGTAGTACTAGCTTATTAGCTAGGCAAACAACACAACACTTGCTACACATTGGACGCTGATTAGCATTATACTAAATCATTTAAATTGGCCTGTAGGTTAGCTAGCTAGCTAACAATTGCAAGTTTGTTCAGATTAACCAAAGTACGGGTTTTCAAACACTTAAAGCACAGTCAACGCACTGACTAGGGCTAAACAGGCAACCGAATCGTACTCATTGCTGAACTAACCTGTTCCTACATTACGATGATATATTTTTCAGATGTTGATTTTTTTTCTCACCCAGCTGGTATTGACGTAGACATTATAAATGTAGAATGTTTGTGTCTAACAGTGTTGGTTACAGTATTGAGGAGAGGAGCCACAAGAAGCAGAGCTATGATGAAGTAAAACCTATGAAATTGAAGTTGAAATTAGCTTTGTTTTACCACCTACAACACGGTGTACTGTTACAGTTGCATAACTCATGTGTATATATGTTTAGATATAACATTCCCACACTTGCTTAATTCTTTTGCAGTGCAGTGATTGTTCTGTATATATTGGATCTGTAAGGCAAAATGTTGAACTCAAGGTTTTGAAACAAATCTGACATCACCCTGTTGCTTGTATTTCTGACACAATGTCTTTGAGATAGTGTGATAAATTAAAGTATTTATTTGTTTATAGCTCTGTTCTCATGCTATGGACTTAATATAGAGGAAATATGTGAAGTTGTGCAAATTCTGCCACGAGCAGTTGATTTATGTCAGTTTTTTTTTAACTGAACTCACTCGTCTTTGTTGGGGTTCTCCACTAGAGGTCAGTGTTTGTTAAAAGTTCTCTGCATTGCCACTGATAATGCTGCTGAAGATGTTCCCAACAACATGAATACAGCTTTCTATATATGTGATGTTTTCAGCATGTTTGCGATAGCATAGCAACATGAATGACCCAGGTTGTTGGCCAAACCTCTGCAAACCAACCAATAAGCCCTCTATGATAAGATTGTTAAAAACATTAAAAACAGACAAGAACACCACAACAGACCAAGCAGGCATGTTTCCCTCTTTTCTTCTTTCATCGGTTCTGCCTTCCATTTGGCAGGAGCAAATAACTGCATTTTCAATTAAATGAGCTGGAGATACATCCAACATAGACAAACAATCTGTCAATCTAGCAAAGAAACCAAACAAACATCTCACCAACATACAGTAGCAACTCCCTGTGCTGTAAACAGACGTCACACACAAGCAGCACACTTCCCCCCACAACAAAACTGGAGTCAAATAAAACCAGAGGGAAATAAACATCATAAAGTCAATTTTTTTTCATGCTGCTAAGAACAAAAGTCAATTCCTGTGTGGTGGGGCCTTTGATATATAGACAGAGAGAGTGAAAATGTGTGTGTGTGTGTGTGTGTGTGTGTGTGTGTGTGTGTGTGTGTGTGTGTGTGTGAAGCAACATTTTGCAGGGCAGAGCCCATAGGATGAAGTATCAAGTAAGCCATGATCCCTTCTTTCTCTGTCTCCTTTTCTCACTGTGTCTCTTGTTCCCTGTTGTATTATGTGGGCTATAAAAAGTGCAGAACCTGTGAAGACTGCTGCTGTCAGCTGTGTGACCATCTCACGCCTGGAGAGCTCAGGAAAACCGGGCTCACCATTAGGTCCCATACTGCAGGCCTTTTGATGTGCACCTCACAGACACTGACATTCAGTTTCGCCTTCCCTTCTTCTTTATATTCTTTATACGGACTTCAAAACAAATAGGGAGACTATGAAATAAGACAGTCGATGCTGGTTGATCATGATGCAGAGAGTGTGTGCCGTTTATGCCTGTATATTGTATGTGTTATATGGCAGCCTCATCAGAGAGAACATGGATAACCAGTGCCTGAGTGCTCTGTAAAGTTTGGAGAGAGAGGGAAAGCAATCTGTGAGATTGGCCATCTGAACAAAACGTTTTGAAAGTGGAAGGCTAATTATTTCCATTGCTATGTGATGATGGCACACCCTCACAAATAAGTGCTAGAGCTGAACTGGGAGCTCTTGGATTCTGTCCCAGTAGGATCTGGCATAAAAGGCATCCTATGAGAAACCCTATGGAGCCACTGAAGCAGGGCTGCCTTCATGTGTACAGCTGTAAATAGCTAAAATGACTAAAGTAGTCCTTTGGACACACTGAGCATTTGCATTCAAATAAGCTAATTTTATGATAGCGATTTTACCCTCATGAATCCTAGAAACCCAGTCTGATTACAGTCATTTTGCATATTCATCCTCTATCCATCTATCCTCTGTACAAAAGTGTCACTGTGACATTACAGGTGAGTTGGTGAGACAATGCTGTATTTGGACATATTCTGAAATAAGAAGATTCTGGTCTGTAAATAAACTAAAAATGAACCAGAGGAAGTAAAAATATGTTGCATTTCAAGCCTCAAACAGCAGTGGTGAATTTATGAGAGTTACAGAGGAATCATTCAACATTATTAAACTGCTCATTCTTTGGACCTTAATGTTTTTGTAGAGGCTTTTAGCAGCAGTCGTGGAGAAGAAAATATTTTTGTAGTAGGTTCAACTGTAATTGGTGCAGCCAGCCCTCTCTGCCCTGAGCACTTAGTGCTATATTTCATTTTATTTCTTCCTGTGTGCTGAGAGGATTTCCTGTGACAATTCACTACGCACCAAAAATTACACTAGCTATTAAATGAGGTTAAAATATGCATCACTAACTGAGCAGGGCTGCTCAGGCCAAATTTATAGTTTAGAGCAGTATTTGCACATTTAGTTTTTTGTATAGTGCCTCATTATAACATAATGATTATAAACTTTCTTTAACGTTTTAACACTGTTGTATCTAATGACCAGAGGCAGTGGCAGGGAGATTACAGAAAGAAACAGTCAGCTCAGTGTGGAGACCATTTAGAGGCTTGTAAACTAGCAGCAGAATGTTTTAATCAATTCTAAGACAGACAGAAAGCCAAAGCAAAGATAATAAAACAGGTGTGATGTGTTTTACTTTTACTTTGGCTAATCGATTATTGCAGTTGTCCAGACAAGGGAATGTATAAGTTGATTTCTTTGCACCAGAAAAAAATGCAGTCTTACTGACATAGTCAATATGCTTATTAGTGTCATTTAAATCATGGTCTATGATGACACCCAAGCCTTTTGCATGGGTGGCTTTGTCAGGGTTTTAAGTCCACAGACTTCGACATCTTATAGAATAACCACCAATCACTATAATTTTGGTTCACTCCGCTTTTAAAGGGATAAGACAGGTTATTTGACGTGGGGTTGTGCTTGTATATATAGTCAGTGTACTACCTGCAGTAGATTTGGATTGGCGCACTCCCATTTTGGAGAAACAGGCAAGAGCACTTGAACAGAAACTGATCAATGTACTGCTGTGGCCAGGGTAAAAAGCCAATATTAGTTGATGAGTACACTTTATTTTGAATATTTTCACCATTTTATGTTGTCATCATAGCCCTTTCCTTTGAAACCAAATATTCTCAACTGCTGAACTAACATATTACTACACACACTGTATTACGCCGCAGATCAGTTATTTGATCCAAATCTACTGCAGGTAATACATTGACTATACAAATCCACATTGAATAAACCAAACTATTATTTTAACTTAAGCAATTTTGAAATAGTTGTTGCACATCCGAACTTAAATTTTTTTTTTTAATTTTTTATATTTTTTAAATATATATACAATTTATAGAGTTGGGGTTATGAGGGGTGTGATTTTCTCTCGTCCACCTAATGAATGACTGACTCAGGGTGAAAGGTCAGTGTGAGGCCCTTAGTCGCTGGGCCACAGCTATTGCATTAAATCTTACAGGCCTTGAGATGCTCAGGCGGCTCCTCCAGACGCAGCTGTGGTTTTCTGCTGATACTGCTGGTGCCAGGGTTGATAAGAGAAGACCTTGGATGTTCAGTAACAAGTGACTGAGTGTTCTGAGAATCAGCACCTGGGCGTGTATAATCATGTTTCCTTGTTTATGGTTAATGGATCAATAGTCCATTCACACATCCCTCCTCGCCTCTCTTTTTAGATATTTGACCGATTATGGAGTGTAAGCTATCTATAGTAATCTTTCTAAGTGTATTAAGACTAATCACAGCGGTTCCTGCTTCAGATTTGAGGTGACCTCATGCACAGGAGACTATATTGATGATTCCTCCTTTCTTCTTGGCCAAGCTTCAAAAAACATTCTCAGCGTAAGACATCCTGGACTCCAGCGCTCTTTCTTCATCGAGTTACCTCGACCACTGGTGATGAGAATTTCTCTCTATCAGGGGTCATTGGGCTTCCACATAGGTATGAAAATATATATTGTCCTGGCTGAATGGAGGCATGAATAAGGCCAAGTATGGAGTCGTGTGCACCACCAGACTGAATGCAGTGGGTAAACAAGCTATGCTTTAAGGGGAACTCAGGATTTGCATGTACGTTTTGATCTTGATCGGAATTTTAAGTAAAACAAATATACTCTCTTCTCTGTACCTGAAAGCTCTTTGCTGTTAGAAACTGACCTTTACCGCTGACCTCTGTTGACTGTGCGGGAGAGTTGCAGTAGTTGTGTTGCCTGTAACCTGACAGTGTAGATACGAGACGTCCATCAGCAGCCTCAGCCTCCGGGAATTCATGTCTGGCTCTACTGAAAGGAGCCCTGCAAGCTGCAGCAGATGAGAAGAATGCAAACTGTTGTTAGGCCGATGTCAGCTCTGTATCAGGAGGAAAAACTTGACTCCCTTGAGAGATCTGGCCTGCATCTTTAATACATGCCATTAATAATTTACACTTTTTTTTTTTTTCCAGAAAGAGAAAAATCAAACTTTTTCCTCCCCAGCCCATGTTGACAGTAGAGAGGAGATGCGCTCTGTTAAGCTGATATTGGTCCAGTACTTGGGCTTGAAATATAGTGATGTTAAAAGCTATTGATTTTACAGCATCATGCCTGACTTATTTTACCCAGGAGGTAGAGTATGAGGTCAAGGCAAACTGTTGATTTTTTTGTTTTTTTTTATCTGGGGGGACAAGTGTAAAGGGTGTGAAAACCCTTTCTATCTCAAAGTAATTACAAACAAGCATTGTCATCTGCGGCCAAAAAGTGTTAGATAAGAAAAATGTAAACACAAGCAAATTCTGCCTGATCCAGATTTCAAGTAAATTATCTCCTCCTTGCGGTCATCAATTTATTGTAAGTACATTACACTTTGGGAAAAATGTGCCAGGCTCCTTCAGCAGTTTTCAGCTCACCTCCTCTTTTTCATTACAAATCGAAATAATTAAAAAAAAGATTGGCTCACTCCCTACTTCTCAACTCTAAGGTACTCGGTGTGGGACTTACAGCTATGCCCTCGTTGAAAATGAAGGAGGGATTAATGATTTCCTGTCGCCGTTAATCTTTAAAAAGCTGTGGCAGGCTTCTCAGTTGTCCCAAGATTGTAGTAAATTGTAAACAGGAGAGCAAAGGAGAAAGTCCTTTGTGTATCAAATCAGTCTGAGCTGTGTGTTCAAGTGGTCAGGGGTCCTCCTAGAATATAGAAATAACGAATAGATCCACACTGACTGGAGAACCATACTGGCTGCCTTATAGTTTCATGCAACGCAGTCTGACAACATGCTGGCAGACTTTGGCAGGTGAATATGTCTGACGGTATGTGGACAGATTTTGTCACTACTGGATGGACTGGCACAAAATGTATGTATCCTAATGACTTCGATGATCTACCTTGAGGTTGATGTTTGTAGTTTGGTGTTCATGACTCTGAAGCCCAAAGGCATCAGTAGACATTTGGTATCTTCCTTGATGAGGCTCTGCAGTCCTAAGTATTTACTTCTTTCAAAGATTCTTTGTCTCTATGTCATTTAAAAACAGATATTCTTTGATAATAAAAACACTTTAATACAGCAGTTTGCATTGACACAATTCTGGTTATTGAGGGTTTACATTATGATTTTGCTGCCTGTGGAATAGCTACACACAAAACAAGCTCAACAACAGCTGTTGTATTAACCAACATCGTTAAAATTGCATCTGAAGATGATCCAACAACGCGGAAGGAAACCTTTCGAGGCTGTGCAAGCTATTTAACTTGTACTCTTTTACTCAGCTAATTTATTATTTTATTAATTGTATTTCAAATACTAGATTGACGAATGCTCTGTGTTCACAAGAGGATGGTATAATTCAGCAAAGACAAAACTAGTGACCCTGCATCTGCAAGAGAATAAGACAGGATAAATAAAGATTGTAAATATTACCCTGGACATGGAGGGTACTGACATGTAGTTTGACTTGCACCTAATATGCTGTTCTGTGCAGAACAGCATGCCGGGGGTCGTTTCAAGGAGATTTTTCTGATCACCTACTTCACAAAGATGATATGATGAGGTGGGTACAGCCTGACTCACACAACCTGCAGAGCTGGATTCTAGTTGTATAGGCTACAGTTCAAAACCAAGCTGTGATAACAGATCTTACTTATTTTAATAACTCATTGCCCCAAACAAAACATTTATTGAATCTGATCTTGATTAGAATCTCCTCCTCTCCATTGGGCGCTTCATGTAATATTCAAAAAGGCATTACAGCTGTCCTTGGAAGAAGTAATTACCATGAGGAATATTGAAAAAGGAACGGTTGCAATTCGTACGTCTATATACTGATACAGGAACACATCGTCCCCAGATTTGAACCCCGTTGGGAGGAAGTGGATCAGGATGTTTGCAGCAGTCAACATGTCACATAAAAACCTGTAGCAGCTATGAGATCATCATGTCTGAAAGGACTGAAAATCAATGGGTAGGTTTTCTAGCACCTTGCTGAATCCATGTTTTCAATAATTCAGGCTTTTCTGAAGGCAAAGTAGCTTCTACTTACACTAGTACAGCCAAGGTGAAGGTAATAAAGTAGAGTTCATTTCAGAGTGAGCGCACTGAACTATGATCACAAATGAACTGCTGGGTTAGTATTAGCATATGTCTTTGTCCTGGGCCAGAATAAGAACTATTTCTGAGGGTAAATCTTAAGTTATACAGTGCCATCCTGTGTACCTGTGAAGGCTGAAGGAGTGGGACACAAGAGACTGCTGAAAAAACAACATCTACTGCAAATCTTCCCTGAGCAAATAAATATTGAGAAAAGTTTTCACATAACACATCATGGGCTTCTCGCAACGTATTGAATTAATGGTACCTTGCCCAAAGCAGAGGACATTTAGAGAGTTCTGCTATTAACAATACTTGGGCCACCTCGACGTCTTTCCATCTCATTTGGTCGTTTTATCCTGGAGGCTGCACAGTAAAAGGAAGGATTCTGCTTATTATTATTACTATTTGGAAAGAGATGACCAAAATAGAGCTCAGGTTATAAATAACAGTCAGTTTATCCTTCTAGGTAAAGTGAATTGACTTAAAAATGAATTGGAGAGGAAAGGAAATGAATTGATCAACTTAGAGAACATTTAAACCTCTAATTCTCCACAGTCTCTGCCTGCCAGTGTTTACCTCATTACATCCATCCTCAAGGTCAAGGAAAGTTCAACCTCTCCCTACATGCTAAAACTTATTCTTTTCATTAGTAGTTAGACCACTGAATCGTTATGCCCTCCAGTTGCGAGTGCACATATAAAGTGATACAGCGCTGTCTTGAAAATACATCATCATCATTATTCATCTCATGAGATCTCAGCTTCCTTATTTCTCTAAAGACACCCAGCTGGTTGCATCTATACCAAAGTATAAGAGCTGAGTATCAAGCCTAAACAGCATCCAGAAATATTGCCTGTGTTAAACAGTTAGCCATTCAACATCTCACCAGTTTTTTAATAACCTAAAGGGCTAAGATGTGCTTTGTTTGGGCATCAATACAGGAATGAGTCATAGAGAATAGCCTCCAGTGGGACAATGGTCTGGTACCAGCAGCTGGAGGCAGAGCTCAATTATAGCAGGCTTTGTGCAAGTTCCTATTCTTTGAGCCTCGTATTGTATTTCTTCAGTAAATAGCAAAATTAATGATAAACCCATCTTTTTTGGACATCCGTGTCACTAATTTGTGCCTAGGGGTGTCCAGGGTGATAACACTGGAACACAATAGAAAGCGAGAGAGAACACATTTTACTGATGCCTACAACTGTCACACTTGGTAATGGAAGTTCTCAGCTATTGTGCATCTTTACTTGCTTTGATGGAATTTTCTTTTCACTCTGTATCCTTCATCTTATAGGAAACTGGTGATGTGATAGAGAGCCCAATTTTCTCAAGTAATCACATTATCATAGCAGTTAATCAGTGACAGCAGGGTGCATGTGCAAAGCTATTAGGCTGCTTTAGGATTATTGGATAGGATTCAGGCTCTTGGTAATGCCTTATTTAAAGTGTTAGTGTGGCTCAGGAATTAGGATATGTTATCTGCGGAACATAAATGCATAGCAAAATACACTGAAGAAAATGGTAAAATAAATCAAAATGTAGCCAGGGAAAATTGATTGAATGGAGGTGGATGCAGTGGTGAAAAGTAACTGAGCACATTTTGTCAACAAACCTACTTTTCCACTGTGCTAGAGGGAAATGTTTTTTTTTCTTCACTACATTTATTTGACATCCATCTACATTGTTATAGATATAACTACGCACCACTGGAAATATTTAAAGGGGCTATTTGTAAGTTTTTGCCACTGATCGTGGTTTCTTGCCTGGAGCAGGTGGTGGTGATCGTCATTGGACAAGAGCTTAGGCCATTGTTGCGTCTACGAGACAAAATTCAGAAATTCAGCATCAGACAACCAAAACAATGAGCTGAAACAGGCTAAAATGCTCAGTAGAGCTGAGGGGAACGGCAGAGTTGAGTGATAATTCTCGTCCCTTTTCCGTTACACAGTCATTTGATCCATTGCATCCTTAAAATGATCAATTATAGCTGCTGTAAGTACACAGTACAGTCAATTTTTTGTACTTTTACATATCAGTACATACAATACATACATACACAATACATTTTGACTGCACTGCTCTTTTTGTAAGGGATTGATTTTACACTGTACTAATATTACTTAATAGAGCTAAATATTTTCCCCCTCTGGATGTCTACTGTGGAGCAGTCATGTGGTTTTATTCATTTTGAGGCCAGTACTTCAAATATTGAATATCTCTGGAAGTGCGTATAATGCTCTTGTGAGTCAGGATTGCAGTGCATTTTGTGATATTTCTCTGTATCGGAAGGACTTTGTATGAAAATGTGATCTGCATACACAAACAGCCAGACCCTGCTGTATTCTCCTGCATGGGAACTAAACTGTCTTCTCCTCAAACCTCACATATGGAAACTTTTGATAATGAGGAGCTAGTTCCTATTCATGCTGCCATGTAGGTGTACAGGTATTCAATATTTTAGAGATCACATCTTCCATTTATCATCAGGTACAGTATGTGTCTTTTTTCTGCTGATCTGACTAAGACGACAAGCACAGGACGCAAGCTTCGTAAAGAAAGCATCAATCATGCAAATCTTCTCCTGGGACCAGCCTGTCTCTTAGCACACTCTGCTCACTCACCATAATCAATAACCCACCAATGAGCGCCATATCCAGACAGCAATTTTTCCTTTTTTTTAATAAGAATATGTTATGGCAGCATCATGCTGACATTCTCTCTCGCTTCAGCATCCATTTTTAATCATGGTATCTGGCCTCGCTGCTGCTTGTCAAGTGCCTCAGCCTCCTGTCAGAGTGTGGGCTTGCAGAGAGGGATAAGAGCTCTTACTGCTGCTATGTGGAAATAGATGTGCTGGTACAACTGCCTACCTTTCCTGGACCATCTGTGGAGTGGCAGTGCTGGGTAACTATTACATAAGGCATTCACAACAAGTCCTCTCTTTCCCACATTATGCTAACAAGTCCCTCAAATAATTTGAATTTCTGTCTCGAAATGTCTTTTAACGCGTTTTGTTATTCTGTGTCCAGCTCTTCCGGCTGAAAGTGTTCTTTTACTTTGTGGTTCATGTCTTGGCTGTGGTAGTTTTTGCATACAGTTGGCTCGTGTTTTACATTTAATTACTCTCTCTGTCATACAGCAGAGCTTTTGTAATAAAACGTTTTTGCATTATTTTTCTGCAATTGTTTTAAATTAAATATGAAAAGTCACAGCAACTCTACACTTCAATTAAAGTTCTAATGCTAGTATTAAGATACAATCCACAGATTTGTATTTTTTGACAGATAAAGTTCTGTGTGGACTGAGAGTGCCGTATACGGGAATGTAAAGGGATGCTGTATTAGATGACAATAACAATAACAGATTTTTTAGCAATTTGGGGGCAACGTGCTATGAAAAGCAACACTGACATAATATCACCTTTTGAGTTGATACAGTTAACATGTTAGCAATCACTGTGACTTTTAGCTCTGTTTTTGGCCAACTCCTGAGGCAAACATCTGTTGCTTTAGTTGCTAAGTGCTCGACCATGTTCACCAGCTGGTTACTACCTGAAAACTGCTTCATGTTTTGGCCAAAATGACTGATTAAAACATTGAAAATAAACCAATACAGTAAAGCTGCGAGCTGGAAAACTAAAAACAACGGACTGAAAGATGCTATAACGCTTAATTAGCATGAGGGCAACAACAGAGTCAGGTGACAATTCTCTGTGGGTTCATCTCTATGAGTGACCACTGTCAAAAATGATGTGATCCGTCATTAATATTATGATATTAATGATGCAGTTTGAAATTTTCTGTCTTATTTACTTTTGATCAAAAATACCTACGAACTAAACACATGAAACTGATATTAGACGGCAAACAATTAAGTTTCCAAAAGAGAATTCTGCAGTGTTGTAATGTTTATTAGTTTCACACTTTAAAGCTGATACAGTACACCTCACTCCTATACGGTCGTCATCAGCTACCACTGAAACCATCCTTAAGTAGAACAAAGGGAGTCGTTGCAGCCCAGTCATTAGTTGAATGTGTGTGTGTGTGAGTGTGTGTGTTCCTGCATTCATAAAGGTTTACACTTAGCGTGATCTCTCCAGCCCACAATGTCTGTTGCCAACTGTTAAACATGGCAATGGATCTGTAATGATATGGGGAGCTATTGAGTGACTCATTACGTCTGATAAATACTGTGCATACTTGTTTATCAGCCAAGGAATATGTGGCCATTTTACACACACACAGTAGCACCATAGGGTGCAAACACTGTTCCCTCATGACGGTCCCATCTTTCGGATGATAACACTCCCATTCAAACTGCAAAAGTGGTTTCCGGGAACACAGTGAGGATTTTCTTCTCGATGAAAGGTCCAGTATCCACTAGACACAGTTGAGGATGTTGTGTGACAGCTGCACCAGGGAGACTGAAGCACGCCTGAAGGCAAATAGTGCCCCTACTCATTATCTACTCCTCATTACATATTTCATATAGGCCAAAGTTCAAATTATCACTAGTTAAGATGGTTAATATCTCAATTCTTAATCATTTCTTTAAGCTGCTACATTTGGAAAATTTACCCCTATTTATCATTGTCCAGTCAATTTTCACGTTACAGTAGAAACTGTACAGTAGAAAAATGAGAACATCACAGTGTAAATTGATTACATAGGTCTGAATACAAATTTCATATCCAGGGTAATAAGACTGAAGGAAAAAAGATAATTTTATGGATGCCCATACATTATGGAGACGACTGTAGGGATAGCTGAGAAAATGAAATCTCCCTGTAATAAATAGCACCATATAAATCAACAGATACTTAGACATATTAAGGCTCATTTCAAATGCTTTAGTCTTGAGCTGGCTCACTCTGACACTTTTCCAACGAGTCCGCTGGGAGAGAAGATAGTCACAAAACAGAGGATGTAATTAAAAAAATGTCTTTCAAGCATAGGTGCCAGCCAATGCAGCAGGAACAAGAGACGGCAGTGGGAGTCATGGAAACAGCTGATGGATGGAGACAGACAGCATGAACGGCAGGATAAAGACAATGACCTGTCAAAGTGCCCTGGTGTGTTTGTGCTGCTTCTGCCTCCCTGGGTATATAGTGTTCTCGAACTGGACAACAGCAACAATTATGTGGGACCAGCGGCCAAACACTGACCTCATCTTTTACAAATTCATTTTTGCACTCATTCGATCTGGCACAGTGAAGCCAGAGGCATCATCAAGCTTAAAAACAGAGGACCATATACATATTGTAGATACTCTTTCTGCTCCTTGGAAGCAACAGTGTCTGCCCACGTCTGTGTGAGAAAAGCCATTTGTAATCCATCTATACACAAGATTAGCTATATGAGGCTTCCACCCCTTAAAAAATTAGCACTCATCTCCAAAACTAATGAAAACCTGAAGCTCCTCAATCCCTGCAATGGAAATTTGCATAATAATTACAACGTAGCAAAGACAGTGGGGGAGGACAGCAAAACAAACCCCTACCAGCTGAATAAGTATAATTCAGCGTACAGTAAAAATAGCTCTGGCCAGCCTCCACATTTTGTCTTCACTACTTGATTACTATAGCTGTCCACAAGTGTCTGCAGGGATGTCCATGTAACTATGGAGTTTACTCCAGTGATTTAATATTGCACTTAATCAGAGTTGTAGGACTCAAAAGACAAATTGAAAAGAATTGTAGCAATTAGTGCAGCAGAGGCCCTGACATCTGAGCATGTGTCAAATACTGGATCCTACACTTCCCATTATGCATATTAATAATTTAAATGCTGTATTCACACAATGTTGACAGAATGGGGAGAACAGGAAAAAACCCTTTTAAAGGAGCTATTTGTCAGTTTTGTTATTGCTACATAGCCAACTTTCGCATTAACACCTGTTTACTTGCCTGTCTAGAAGACATGTTCGGAGTTCAGCATCAAACTTAATTTACTTACTTTACTCATCAGCACCAATGTTAATTCTTGTCTCTATTATGTTTTTTTTTTTTCTGCTGAAGTTAGCATGCTAACCAGCTGGCTCCCGGCCCGTCTCACCACTTTCCGATAGTGACTCACTATAGCATCCAATCTGCTCTGAAGATGTAGTTTAATAATGTTGTAGTCATGACAAATGGACGTTGTACTTCAAAAGTGAATATTTTGGTGGAAACACATATTTCCAACTTGCCAAACACACAAATGAACAATGTTTCCTCATTACGTTAGAAGAAAATGTAATCTGGTAGCAATTACATTTCCTTAAAAACATATTTGCTGTTGAGACAGCGTTGACATAACTGGCCAAATGTAGATAACATGATGTCAGGTCTCCGTATTCCAGGCCAAGCTACAATAAAACTTGACAACAGAAAAAAAAGAGCTGCCCTGAACATCAACAGTAAATGTCAGATGTTGTCTGCTCTAAAGAATCAGAAAGCGATGACTTCTTTCAAGGCTTACCATTGCTGGTGTGGACACATCACTGTTGTAGAGGCAGAGATTACCGTTCAGCCAGCAGAGACTTAGAGGACCAGAATATGACAATCTCATATCTGTTCTCCAGTGGTTGTTAAAGGGCACATCAAGTAGAAAAAGAATCAGCATGTAGATATTCTGTATGTTGTTTTTGGTATTAACTTAAAGCTACAGATGACACCAGATGGTTTCACATTAATTGGTGATGAACATCACCTATTTAACTGCACAGCAGGACAGACAGACACTCCAGCTGCATTTTCCTTTGGGAGCTGTGTTGGCAGCGTTGAGTCTGCTGTCTCTGTTGGACTTAATGTTCCAGCTCCACAGACACCTTGTTTCACACAGTCTCACCTCTTATCTCCCACTGAAAAACCATCCTGTCAGTCATCAACATGATGAGTAGCTGGGCACTCAGCAACAACAGCTACTTAAAATCTAGGTTTCAGCTGATTTCTATTTGTTTTCAGATTTAAGCATGCATGACAAGTGTTATTTAGTAGGTTTACCCCTGCTTTAATGGTATGGTCATTATGGACGATTTATCTAAATGCGTGTGTTTGATCCATGACTCATCTTCATTCAGAGAGAAAAGTATATATAGCTGTGGCTTTTTAAAAAGAAGAACAACTGGTAAGATTTTTACTTCCTCAACAACAAAGTGACTTACTGGAGGATTGCAAGCTTTAATTTGATAGTGGGCGAGAAAATTTCCCTCCATCAGTGTAGCTATTCCAAATGATTAAATTAAGAGTGGCAGGAAAGACAAAACACCCAAGTCAAAATTAGCCAGCAGTGCTAGGGTTAGCGGATGTTTTAAATCTATTATGTCATTTTATTTTATTCAAAGTTACATCATCCTTGTTTTTATGGTAACAATGAATCAAATTACGACATGTGCAGTATGTGAAAGGGGTCCAGACAAACCCACTAAGAATCATCACCTGACTCGCTATGAAGTATTTTAGCATCTTTCAGCTCAAATTTTGATTTTAGAGTTTTATGTTTTGATCAATGACTGCATATAAAGATGGAAGTCATGACAGCTCCTAAAAAGTGAAGCCAAAACATCTCGATCGCCTCCTGGCGGCTGGCTGCAGTATAGGTCAGCAGCTGGCTCATGGTCCAAAAAACTAAAAAAATCCAATAAATCTTTCTCAGAGATGGTTTCTGTCATCTTAGCCAGTCTTTCACACTGGTAAGTTCCTGACAAGTTTGGTTTTATTTTGCTATTTGATGCGGTAAAAAGAGGGTGTGAGATCACTCCACTGGCCAATCAGTACTGCACAGACTCTGGCTCCAAATTATGTCAACAGTGCAAGATGGCAGCGCCCATATAAACAATCAGAGGATTTTGATTCAGTGTCAGTACACAACACCAACCACATTTCCAGCAGCAGGCAGCTGTTTTCAGCAAAAAAGCACTAATAAACCGAGTGTACACTACCTGCATGGCATCAATCAACAGACAGACAATCAGACACAGTAAGTAAGTAACTAGCTGGTGAACATTGTTGAGCATCTAGCAGCTAAAGAACCAGATATTTCCTTCAGGAGTTGGTGAAGACCATAACAGAGCTAAAATCATTGACGCTGATGCAGCTTGTTCAGCTGCCCCAGGTGCCAGTAACAAACAAAAAACAAACAAACAAAATAAAAAATGAAATAATAATGCTGCTTTAAACAATGATTGGCTCACCTTTTGTTCATAGATTATCCTTCGATTCTCAAAAGAATTCCTTAGGATACCTGAAAATACTACAGTTTAAATCACATAATGAGATTCTGACACTAGAGCTTTAGCAATATCAACAGGAACGTCAACACAGGTCATGCTTTCTGAAAAGCTACAGCATGTGAAAATGATAAAACAGTGTGATAATATTCCCTGCTGCTGCTGCAGCTCCTTTTTCATTAACTATACTTTACTGTTTCTGTCTTGCCAGCACAAATATCACAAGGAAAGGAATAATGAAGAGATGAACATTTAGTTGCTAGTTTATAGCTAGCTAGAAAGCTACCTCGCTAAAAACCAATGCAGTCAAATACAACAGTCCTGCAATAACGCCTAGAACTAGATTTCCAAGTCTGCGTCTGCCAGCTTTGCTCCTTCACCAAAACAATTTGTAAATCTGGCCTCCGATACCCTTCTTTCAGTGCACTACGATTTTGTGTTCCTCTCCCTGTTCACTCTCTGGCATCAGCCCCAAAAAATAAACAAGAAAACAAAAAGTGTAACAATAATAGCATGCAGTTCTCTACCTGCAGTTTGCATCACCCTTGCAAAAACATAATGAAACTACCACAAGATTGTCTGTCCCCACCAACTTGATTCATTTTGCCTTCTTGGAGTTGTCACAGAGGTGCTTTAGTGTCACTACACTTCAAATTGCTTGGTGGGAAGGAGAGGCATGTAATATAGCTTCACTTTCACAGAGGCTTATCAGCTCTGGGGTATTGCAGCAGAAGTACATGAGATCACAAACATGTAATTCATGAGGTAAGTGTTCCAAGAAAGAGATTTTGGAGTAGAAGAAAGACAATGCAGTTTTATTTTAGCTGCGGATTGGAGTCGTAAAATCTTGTGATTGTTATCGTCTGCGTGTCATAGGATGAGCTCTGCTAGACATGAATTGATCTGAAGTGCGTTTGTCCATGTGCTGTAGTCGCCAGCTGCTAGTTCTTCTTCCAGATAGGAGAGCTGGGGCCTCGGGATTCTGCTTCCGGCAACTGAAAATCAAAGAGCTGGGAGAAACATGCATTTTTCAAGGGAGGAAAAACTGTTCTGAGAAGGATTGCCTTCAAAAGGTATCACACTGTAGATGTTGAATATAAACACTGAATATTTATTCTCTGTATCTTTCTCTGCATCCAAATATGGGCTTTCTTTATTAACAATTTGGTTGGTGTTAAGGCTGCACTATATTATATTTTTATATTACTGGAACAGTATGGTCAAATAACTGTGTGCAATGTGAGAGTGTTCGTTCATAGAGATGAAACCACAGAGAGTTTTCACTTGTCTCTGCAGTTCCTATCAGCACTGTGGGGTGTTTTTAGTGTCTTTGAACTCATTGTTCTGGTTTTACTTTATTTACTGTTTTCATTCAGTGTGACGTTTCTCATCAACTTTGTTTCCAGGTGTAGCATGCAGTAAAAAAAAGCTCTAATAAATCCACTGTACGCTACCTGTTCAGCACCAACTGGCAAACAGACACAGTTAGCACCTAGTGCTATTTCATAGGTACGAGCCATATTTTCTCAGGAATTAGTGCGGATAAATGAATTCTAATGTTGCTTTGTGTTTGCTTTACTTTACAAGATGATGTCAGTGCTGCTTGTGCCATTGTTACAGTCAAGGTTTTGGAAGGTTTGGCACAATAATGGCTTTTTAGGCTTAAGGAATCATTGTGGTTTGGGTTAAAATGATTACTTTTGTTATGGTTAGGGGACCTTTGTTGTCATGGTTACAATAATAAATGTAAGGTTAGAGACCAATCATGATAATGATTACAAGAAACCAATGTTGACTGTCAGTTAGAAAAAAGAAGCAAACGCAAAACAAGAAAACAAGCAAAAAGAAGCAAGCAGCTGTCTCCCATGTCAAAGACTAACATGTTGTTCACCCATCCATCCTCCACAGCCTCCCTCTACAGACTTTATATGCATGCTGTAAGAATGTCACCGTTCCTTCTGATGGACAAGAGTCATAATTCCTTTGGCCAGTAGGGGGACTTTGTCACCTGAGCACATGCCATTTTAGGGCATTTGCTGAAACAACGGATTCTGTCTTGCTGCATTAATAAAACTGCAGTTTGTAATCTATTGTTGTAATGGATGTCAACAACCATTTAACTGTGGAAATGGCACACTTCTGTCAAGTCCTTAAACCAAAACCCAACAGTAAGTATAAAACACTGAAGTACCAAAGACACGGCCAGACTGAAAAAGTAATCAATCTCTTAGTTAAGCCATACCACGCATGTTTTACCTCGAAGACACACTTCTTATCTATTAATTATTGTAACAGAAACACTTGAAGTTTGATTTGCATAATTAGTTTCTCAGTAATAAAGCAGGTTCTAAACTGGGGAAGCTGAACTTCATTAATTAATTGGAAATATTATTCCTGTAAATTATGCTTCTTGGTAAGAAGGGTCTGTGTTTGAAAACTATGTGGTGCAGTATACATTTTTAATAACATAACATTTTAAACTGTTTTATAATGCTCACTGTATTATCCTCGTCAGAATTATTGGCACCCCTGAATTCCAAAAACATAGTTTAGAATATCTTGAGAAAAACCCAATTTTGTATAATCACAATATTTTAATAGGATGACCAAAGATCCTGAATAAAAGAAAATAAAACAACACTTACAAAATAGTAAAATAATTCAAACTGCAAAATGTACCCACTATTACTGGCTCACTTCACTAACATTTGGTTGTTCAGTGACAGCCTCTAATATTTGTTGCAGCTATCTAGAAGCTTCTTACACTTTTCTGCTGGTGGTTTCTGCCACTCTTCCATTGCTGTGCATTCAAGCTCTTTGAAGATTGCAGGAGTCCTTTTTGCAGTGGCAGATTTCAGCTCTCTCTGAAGATTTTCAGTGGGATTTAGGTCAGGACTCATTGCTGGCCAGTTTAAAACAGTTCATCTTTTTCTTTTCAACAATTCTTTTGTGCTCCTGAATGTCAGCTCTGGGTCGTTGTCCTGCTGAAAGACCCGAGACCTTTGCCTCAAAACTAGTTTTCTGACACTGGGTAACACATTTCTCTCTAAAATGCCTTGGTAATCCTCTGATATCATCATTCCTTGGATACATTCAATACTTCCAGTAGCAGAGGCAGCAAAGCCCCCACAGCATTAGAAAAAACTCCATCAATGTGTTCTTTCCCTTATGGCTTCATTTCATTGACATTGCACATAAACAAATGGATGCACTGCATCCCCAAAGAGCTCTACTTTGGTTTCATGTCATACAACATTATCCCAGAAAGACTGTGGCTATGAAAGTTTTTGCAAACATTATTTTCATAATTTTGTGTTTTTCGTTCAGTAGTGGTGTCTTCCACAATCCACACCAACCTTCACAGACTCCTTTCATTGAGTTTCGTCTTAGCGCTACATACTGGAAGCATTTTAACAGTTTTATAACTGTGAAATGTTGATTACATTATGATCTTTCAAGATCTCATTTCAAGATCTTTGCTGATTGCGTTGTAGTCTTTGAAATTATGATTTTGATAATAGCATTTCTGATGCCTTCTCACCATTGTGAAAAAGAAACAGCATATAATTATCACCTTTTAATGAATTACAACATTATTCTTTGGTTAATTCAGGTCATATAAAGACTGGAATTTAAGCACAGGTGAGATTGTTTTTTATTTTGTTTAAGGGAATATTAAGGAATGAAAACTGTGCCAGTTTCACTATATGAAAGCATTTTTTGTTGTTCTTGTTCAATAACTTTGGACATACTAAATATTCTGATTATAGAAAATAGAATGGAAGCCTATATACAGTACATAGGAGAGATTTTACATAAGAATAAATTAAACAAAAACTTTAATATATTCAGTGTGGATTTGGTGCTGATGTGTCATTCTGAATGACATTTTAGTTCTGCATAACAGTGTGGTTACAGCTCCTCTAGCCTGCCATTGCACAATATTAAAGTGTGCCCTATATTCTTCAATGATTAACGTATATACCATAGATGCTTAGTGCAGACTAATGCTAGAAATATCTGGTTCATTAACCTGAAATGAAAATGAGACGTAATTTCCCGATGCTGCTAGAGAGACAAAAAGCAGATGAGTTCCACCATGAAATGGCATTTCTATAGGAAAGTGAATTCAATCAAAAAGGTCTGTGCAGAGAACCCATGAGAATCAATCCTGAGGTTTGTCATCTAAGAACTGCAGGCAGATAGCAGATCAGATCATGCGGGAGGAGTGAGCTGCTTGTCTCCTGTCATCACAGGACAGATTTGTAGAAGAGAGCTTCTGAATAGCTTTGGACATTTGGGCATCTCAGTACCCAGAAGGCTTTGCTACTTGGAAACTGCCAGCAAATGTGAAATGTCATCTCAACGTATTCTTTATGACCTCTTCATTCATTTCAGAAGTGATTGGTTTCTATCTGCCTTTTCTAATCCTTGATGATCTCCAGTGTTTTTAGAATGACACAGTGGGAGCAGTGATATTACTTTTACTTTCATTCTCTTTTATTTTTGCAAATTATGGAAATATGGAAAATCGAGTTTAGAGGATACCCAATCTTGTGTTCTATTTAAAAGTCTCCCACATTCAGTCCAACAGTGATCATATAGTTAATAATATGAAAGATTGAAAGAGATGCAGGCCAAGGCCAATAAAACTCTATTTCCAGACCCCATCTGTTATTTTCTCTGCAGTTTCCCAGCTATCTGAAGTCTATCTATCTGACTTTCAGGCTTTTTTCTCTACTGACTGTGTAGAATAAATGAAATATATATAAAAACTTTCATGTGGCCTGAGATGCTCACTGCTTGGGTGAGTCATATGTGCCAAGTTCAAAAAGCCTTCACAAAGTGCAGACACTGCAGTATAAATACTGTCTTTTACTGTAATTGGTAGCGGCTCAGGTGATAATTTGTCTGCTTAGAGACTCAGTGTTGGTGCATCACCTTCAACAAGAAAGGAAAGTAAGGAGCCCACATAAACAGCCTGTAGTGGGACTAATGAATGAATTACAGAAAAACCCATAATGAGCAGCTGGCCTGATATTGATAAAGAAAATAGAAAAAAAAAAATCGCACTGAAAGAACAAATCCAAATTAACATTCATGAAATTCATGCCGTTTTTCCAGTAATCTCTTTTTTCACATTTTTTCACTTCACACAAAATGCAATAATGTGACCAACAAATATTTAATTTTCAGCAGCAGCAGCAGAAGTAGCAGCAGCAGGTTCAGCACCATGGACAGATCCATGTGTCTTTTATCCAAGTCTGTATGTGAAGGTAATACACAAAGCAGCAGAACAGGGGTCTGCTTCGTCTCATTTGTATGTTTTAACTCAACCTGCTCACTATGCGTTCACAAAATGTTGTTGTTCTCCTCATGAGCCAATTAAAGCACTGCCTTTATCCCAGCCAGTAATCTCAATCCTCCACCAGCTGCCATGTTTATTCACATAGAAAGCTGCTCATAGACTCCCTGATATGTTTTTCTGTTTGAGCAGACAATTAAGTTTTTTTTCATATTCATATATATGCCAACTTAAAATGGGACATTATAGATGATGCTGTGTTATGTTATATTCACCAGGACACTCAGCAGAAAGAGCAGAGACAGATACAGCTACTGTGGGAACAGAATGATACAGAAACAGGGTCACAGACAGCAAATATAATGCAGATTTATATTCTTATAGACTCAGCAGCAACACAGAAGATTATCTTTTGAGATTTTCTCTCAGAATTTATCTTCAAACAATGACCATTAATCTCAATATCTCCAAATCTCAATAAAATATTATTTTTGCCCCACTGAACTCTCAAATGTGCATTCATCTTTGTAATGAGGGTTTATACACTGCAGCTCTGCTGTAATATCTCTCTTTGTGTAACTGTTGACAGTCTGTTATTGCTGAGACAGTCTGATCACTTTCTGCATTGACATTCTCAGTCACCTGAGGAAGAGTTGCTCTTCTACTTTTCTTTACATTTTGCACTGATGCACACAAGTATGGATTATCCACCGGGCCTATTAAGCCAGTGCCCAGGGGCCTCTGAACTCTAGTGGACCTCCAAACCCCCCACCAACTGTGGCCTCATCCTGGCTTAGCATTCTTTTTTTTAGTTATCAAATCAAATAAACTAATTTGTGTGAGTGTGTGTGTGCGCTGAAATATGAAGCAATGAACGCAGAGTTACTTGCAAATAAAATAAAATATAATTATTGGTGTGCTGGCTGTATCTGTATCATGATGATGATGAGTCAGGTCTCTTAAAACATCGTGGAAAACAAATGTTGGGTCAGTAGAGCGGCAAAGAGAAAGGCAAAAGAAGATATTAAGAGAAAGTGAAATTCGGAAAAACAGACCATCTATCTGGCCTTTTTTCAAAAGTCAAGCTTGTTAGCAATAGTGGTGCGGCAGAAGCCATTAACGTTAGGTCAGCGAAGCATCAGCATAAAACTGGCAACTGCCCCACCCTGATCTTCACTTGAGCTCGAGACCGATGTGGATGGCAGGGACCTGGTGGCAGGTAGGTTACCAGTTTATCAGCCCCACAATTTATCTATTACTTTTTTATCAGTTTCAGCCAAAAGTTACTTTTAGCAAACTACTTCAACCATTCAGACCTGGCACCAGGATGAAGTGCTGTTAAAGACTGATAGGGGGCATTTTTTCCCTACAGTTCCTTGATTTAACTTCATGGATAAATAATAACAACATAATGATCATATAGTGTCTTTGGTAGAAAGCATTGGTTGTTCTTGGAAAAACATTCCACTGTGTCTCTGTGCCAGGATGTGTGGTAAGATCCTGTATGATAAAGGTTACATATATTATTAGAGAGAGAGCAGTATATGAAACCATCACTCTGTGTGTGTGTGTGTGTGTGTGTGTGTGTGTGTGTGTGATGGAAGAATCTGAATCATAGAACTGTATTGGTGGAGGTGGGGCAGTATGCGGCTGTGTATGCCACAGCTGCACATTGTTGGGCTAATGTGTTGATATTGCTGCTGGTGGCTGAATAAAGTATTCTTGCAGTCATGTTGTAAAGCCTGTATGATTGAATATATCTCTGATATATATATATATATATATATGAATGTTGATATTGCCATCCATGTCCCAACAATGAACCCTCTTTCAAAGTCACTTTGATCTTTTCCTCTTGATACAAAATCAGCATCAATTGGGCCTGCTCAGCCTTTTTATACCTGCCACACCTGTGTGGAAGCATCTTCATTCATTACTCCACTCATTTGTTCAGGTTTTTCCTTTGACACCCACCTTTTCCAAGGTCGCTTCCAATGTGCTTCTGTTCAGATCAAACTTGACTGTGCAAACAAGACAGAAAAACATCTTGAACTGTACATACTGACCTGGGCATGGCACTTCTGTAGCACCCCAACATGATTGCATTAGGTGACAGCTTTATGACAGAGTAATTTTATTTTTTACATGCTGTTACTGTCATAAAACCAATTTAGTCGTGTCTCCGGGGGCAGAGGCTTAGACTGTAAATTATTTCACTTCCACAGACTGGAAGCTTCTGATTACTGAGATACAGCTGGGGATTGTTAAATGCATTGAAGTGTGACAGCCTATATCTGTCAGAAACAAATCCATTTCAATTTAATACCGTTCTTTGTTGATATGTCATTTTCATAGAGATATTATTTCCTTATTTCCTTATTTCCTTGATTTATGGACTTTTATTGGTGTGTTCTGTACCTAGCACCTCAAGAGGATACCTGCCAACACTCCTGTTTTTCCCAAGAGACTCCTGTATTTCAAGGTCAATCTCCCAGCGCCACCCTGTTTCGTTCTTCCTCTCAGAAAACTCCTGTAATTTGCATGGCCCTAAACCTTTATTATAAGTGCTCATCATACACTGATCCATACGTTTAGTTTGTTTGTTTGACGTTATCCAAGTTGCCAAGTTGTGTATGAAACACAGCGTGGACACATTATCTACACACGTACATACAATTTCAACCTATCTGTTACCACAACCTGGCAACCCACACATGCACACACACACACACACACACACACACACACACACACACACACAGTTACACTCATAAAGTCCACACTATGTGATGGCTCCCTAATGAAGCCCACTATACAGCATGTCTCAGTAGACCTGGAGCTGGACACTGCACACAGCAGCTTCCTGTCCTGCCACCACTGACAGATCCAAACCCATTCAGATAATTCCAGCTACTAGAATGTAATAAATGTCAACAAAACCAAAAGCACAGCACTGCAGGCTGTGACAAATGCAAACCACAAATACAGTTTCTTTATTCATCATGGCCCATTGAAGCAAAGCAAGACATTCAAAATATGTGAATTTTTTCTATTGGAATAACAGCTTTGAGATCCCCTCTAAAGTCTCCAGTTACCAAATAAAGCGAACAGCTGTGACTGCAGAGGAACAGCTGTTGGCTTAAGTGAACAAACTCATCCAATTAACCTCCATCAAAGATTGCCCCAGGCATGCATGCATCTGGAAAATACTGATGTGCAGTTACATTGTTGAGGAAACTTTGTTACTGCATGTGTTAGGGTCAATACTATTATTTTTTTACTTGTTTTATTTGTTTGTTTGTTTTATTTCCAGTGAATTAAAGCTGCCCTGGTTCAATGAGAATTAAATGTCTATGATCTCGATGTTGGGATGAATAGACAGGGATGTGTCCATATAACAGAGCAACCTCCATGAGTGTTGCTGTGGAGATGTTCGAGATCACGGTAAGAGTGGCTGTACAGTAAATGTCCTTGATTACGTAAATCTATCACATGGCCCCTGCCTCCACGGCACAGCACGATTTGTTTGTCTCCTAAGATGCCCTTATTGTGGTGTGCTTGTTACCAAGGCAACTGCTGTTTTCACAATGAGAATGTGTAGGATGCCAGAAGCAATGCCAGAATTTGGTTCAATATAGATAACCTAGGCTTTACTTGCACATTGCAACAGATTTGTTAAAAAATGGATATGTACTACAAATAGCTCCAGTTATAGTAAGAACATGCAGCCAAGTCAGTTGACTTGAAGGAACTTCTTCTCAAAACAGATCAAAAAAGGCTGTTCTGATTGCTTCTGTGAGAGAAGGAAATGTGGTGAATAATGGATTAGGATCAGTATGAGACATACTGTATATTGTGTGTGCTTGGACAATCTGAACCCCAGGCAAAATTATACCTCTTCTGAAATGCTGATGTTACATAAGCTCCATTGGGTCATGAAATACATTTTTACCAACAAAGGTAGAATAAATTAGAAAATGATAAAGTAAACTGAACCAGTCCAAGAATTGGATTTTGATTTTTGTTGCACTGTTGTGTACAAGTATCCAGAACAGTATCCAAAATCTCTCTCCTTATGTACAAAGGCCTTCATGACCAAGCTTTATTGTATCTTAAAGACCTCATAGTAGAACACTTTGCTGAAAGTGTCTCCATCATATCTTTCATGCATTTATATTACACTACTGCATTTCATTAACTTTGTGTCTTGTCTCTCCAGTGGTTTGTGCTGCAGGATCCATATCTGCCACTACTACTCAACATTCATTGTTATTTTTAATTTTATTAATTATTTTCTAATTATTATTAATTGGTGCTGCTATCATTGCTGCTGTCATTTATAACATTATTACACAATACACCTATATGTATCACTGCTATTATTACCTTAATAACCAGTCTGACTGTGCTTGAATCTCCCCCATTCTTTCCTCTCAACCCAAAGAGACAGTCAGCCATCAACCCTGAGTCTGGCTCTGTCTGAGGTTTCTTCCTGTTAAAAAGGGAGTCCTCTCCACTGTGACCATCTCGGGCAAAATGGCTGTGTTGCCTTTACCTCCACATAAGACTACTCTGGTCAATTTGGCACATTTTCACCGCCTAGATTATGCAGTCTCGACAGAAGTTGTCAGAAGTTAGGCCTACCACCTGCTGTCTTGACACTCTACCTACAAGTGTTTTTTTTAATTGCATAGCATCAGATGTACTACATATAGTTAATAGTTCTCTCCACCTCAGGCCTTTTTGCAAGGGCCTTGAAGGCAGGAGTTATTAAACCTTTTTTAAAAAGCCTTATCTGGATGCCTTTTATCTTGATGCCCTCAGTAACAAATAACTACAAGCCCATATCAAACCTACTGTTTTTAATAAATATAATTAAAAAGGCTGTTTTCAGCAACTTCCTTGGTGCAAAATAAATTCTTTAATGCTTCTCAGTCTGGATTCTGACCCCATCACAGCACTGAGACTGCACTCGTTTTAAAGTTTTACACAACATTCAACTGTGACGAACAATGACGCATCAAAGGTTTCAGTTTTGGTGTTGCTGGATGTCCGTGCTGCATTCAACATGGTTGACTATTTGCTGCTGGAAAAGTGGGTTGGATTGTTTGGCACTGTGCGTAAGTGGTTCAAATCATATTTACAAGACAGGGACTACTTTGTATTAACTGGTAATTATAAATCTGAGTGAACAAAAATCACATGTGAAGTTCCTCAGGGGTCCATTTGGGGGCCTCTTGTATTCAACATTTACATGCTCCACCCTACTCAGATTATGGAATATCATAACGTCTCTTACAATAATTATGCAAATGACACAGAACTGTACATAACAGTGTCACCAGGTGACTATACTCCCTTACATGTGCTGAATAAGTAAACTAAATGCAGCAGAAATCTTGGTGTAGTTATGGAGTCTGGCCTACATTTCAAAAGCCACTTAAAGACAATTACAAAAAAGTATTGGGCCTAAATATAATTTGGATTTACTTGTATGCCACAATAAACAGACTTCTTGAGTCTGGTACAAGTTAAGTCAAAAGCAAGTAAGGTGAGTATAGTTATATGCTTCCCACCTGTGGGGACAAGCTTCCTGAATAGAGGTCTGACAAAACTGTCAGCTCATTTAAACCAGGGCTTAAAACATTATTGTTTGCTTACCAATAGTTTACAAATGTAACATATTTTTAATCTTTACTATTCTTTTTCTTGTTTTTGCTTTGTTGTTAATGTTTTTTAAAACTATTTTAAATATTTTTAATGGATTCTATGCCTCTGTAAAGCACTCTGAATTGCTATGGTGGTGTGCTACATAAATGGTGCTATATGATTAAACTTGCCTTGCCAGGTGCTTGCTCACAGTGGGAACTGTTAGGTCTCTATAATATAGTAAGGTCTTGACCTTACTCTGGAGAGTGCCTTGAGATAATATCTGTTATGATTTGGCCATATATAAATAAAACTGAATTGAATTTGAAGTTTTCATAAATTATGAGGACTGAGGATAACAACAAATGTATCAGTTATTAAATAACTGGTCTTCAAGTGTGTCAGGACAGATATGGATCAGTGCCAGGTTCAAAGAATGGACCAAAAGGCATCTCATTCCTGACCCCTGTCCTTAATACTTTTGACCCTTGTCTTAACTTTTTATGCTTAAACATTTTCCAAATTATCCATGTGTTTAAAGTCTCTTGGTGACAACGTCAATCACATACAAAACCACAGCTGCTACAGCTGCCCATATAGTCACATAGAATCCGGCCTGAGGACCAAACCAACAAGGAGGTACTTACCCACAGGATGAATGATTCACTGAATAATTCAACTCAATCAGGCCAGTTTAAACATTAATGGGTGAGTGGGAGTTCCTCTCGGCACTTCCCTGGGGACATACAGTAGTTGAGGAGACACTCTAATTGCTAACTCTTGCCCAGTAGAAGTCTTTAATTAAAGTGAGTGGAGAGTACTGGAGCTTCCTTGGTGCTCAGCCTGTCGACCTTGGGAGAGTGGCAGAGGGTGACAAGCAAAGTGGTCTCCCTATGGCCCACTCTCTCACAGCCCTGTTAAAATTACATGGAGGGATATGACCCTTGGTTATATTAAGCCATATAACAGTAACTGAGTCAGTTTGAATCCACTCGCACCAAGTATTACTATGTGACGTGCTACACAGACAAATCCTAAGGTCACATCTACCATAACATTTGCCTCCCTTGATTCCCTATACCTTTCCAAGGCTTGCTTTATATTATATTATATTATATTGTATTATATTATATTATATTATATTATATTATATTATATTATATTATATTATATTATATTATATTATATAAATATGACTGGTTGCAAGGTTAATAATGCATTTACAAACAGTACCTGTACCTATTAAAGCATGAAGTCATGATTCTCTGATCTCTTCTGGTACACATTTCTGTTATTGTAGGGGTGAGTGACGCCACAAAGTTTGGTCCGGATCCGATACCAAGCAATCCCAAGGTCAAAATCACCAATATTGATACCAACACTTTTATTAAAAGTTAAAATGTACTATCATGCATAAAATAGTCATTTACCTCAGAAACCATGTGTCACCATTTATGAGGTGAATGGAATATAAAATTTACCCATGGCACTGGATGCACTAGCACTGGTGTAACAAAAACTTCAATTCTACCCACAGTGAATGCATTTCATAGAAATGTGTCAGAGTGTGGGAGAGCTTGAAGTTACACTGGCCCATTACAGCTAAAATAACTCTGTGTCTCTCCTCAGCACTGATTGAAAGGCAAAGGCATCATTCAGTGAATATCTCAATGCTAAACCAGGTTACATTTCAAAAAACTCCCACAACACCACAAATAACAGCTCATTAATAAAACAGCATTTCAAGCAAGACAAATTAAATGGCAATTTTTGCTTTGAAAAAAAATCTCATCCGGTAATGGCAAATCAATATACCATCCATTATCAATGTGCACAGCTGAAATGGTATCAGTGGTTGCAGGATAAATGGAACTAAAGAGGGGTAAGAGTTGTGAAGGTGGGTATTTATCAAACAGTATTACTGCAAGAACACATCACAATGATATGCTGGTTTGCTAATAACTGAAAGCTGTGTTGGAGGTGCTGAATTAAACATGCAAGGTTGACAGGGCAGTCACAGTAGGAAATATTTATTGGAGAAGTGAAGGGAGCATGTAACTCCCCATTCAATCATACAGGTCTTAGCTCCAGATAGATTTTTATAAAGAATATTATGGAAAAAGATGAATGTTTCATTCTGATTTGTATATTATGTGTAATATACATTATATATGTAATATTGTATATGTAATTGTATGATCAAATCAATCAAGTCCCCATATAAATTCCAGACAAAATAATTGAAATGCATTTTTGAGTTATCTACCATCTCACACCGTGCCATCTGGACACATCTACCTTTGTTGTATCATCCAAAGGACAGATCATTTCAGGTAACCAATTAACATCCCATATTCCAAAGTCATGTAGTCTGCTATAGTATAAGCCAGCTATTCTGTTAGTACCTATTGTATGTCACCAGCTGGAGTGCACAGCAACAGGACAAGCACATTCAACATACAAACCTGAGTGGTGGCTTACGTAACTGTGTGGACTAACCTGAGTAATCACGCTGTGGAGTCATTAAACCGACAGAAGTACAATGAAGAGCCCTCACACCAACCCTCCCCCCTCCCAAAAAAACCATTAGCACCACAATCACCACCTCCGCTCACACAGGTCTGCCTACCATCAGCTCCAATAACCCACCCACCTGCCCACCCACCCCACACCTCCCTTGCAATTTTGACCCTACTGACGTCAGCTGTTTCCATGGCATGTACAATAAATTTCATGTTGTTGGGGAATCTATTGATCCTCATCATCCTCGTCCTCATGGTCATCATCATTGTTCTCTTCTCTTATTCTATACGTGGGCTTAAGAAGACACTCATCTCCTGTTGTTTTTGAGTGGCCACTTTATTGTATGGGTTGATCTGAGAGCCTCTCTTGAACCGAGAAAATCATCAGTGAAAATTGATGCTTTGGAGAAGCTTTAGTGTCATTGACTATGGATGCTTCTCCAGTGGCACAACAGAGGTCAATGAGAAGAGCTGAGAAGTCCTCAGCTTCAGTGTGTGTAAAAGGAGCTGGACGAGTCGCCCAAAAATGAGTATTCTAAAATGAGAAGTCCACCTACACATAAAACACATCAGTGATGGTTAATATGAGGTTTTTTGTTTATAATAGCAACAGTATCAACAAATGAACAATGAGCAATGAACACTGCTTAATTTTTTTTTCAAACAGTGATAAAACTTGAAATTCAGTCTTTACCTTCCCAGATCTCCAGGGTAAAGTACATTGCTTTTTCTGGACCTCACTGTGTGCTCATAATCAGTGGCAGTTAAAATAGATTTTCTAAGGCTGATTCTATTCACTGGGTCTCAAAGGAATCGTTTGTCATTTTGTAAAATATGCTTATTTATTCTCTTTCCCAGAGTAAGATGAGAAGCTTGATGCCACTCTCATGAAGTAGAGTCAATAAGCTTAGCTTAGCATAAAGACTGGAAGCAGGAGGAAACTCAAACTATATATAAATATGATTTTTAAACACATGCCTGCCAACACAAAGCACATTCACAGGCTGTAGCTCTTTTGCTTAACTTGTGCACAAACAATAACATAAAAGAGATACTTTGTAGTTGCAGAGGGAGTTGCAATTAAAAACAGCTGGGTGCAGGTAGCGATGAGGTAGCCAGGCACCCAGCGGAGATGCTGCACAGAAGTGCTGGGTAGATTGATAACCTGTTGTTTGTCGAGAAATACTTACTTGCACACTACAAACTCCTTCAAAAACCACAAATTTGTGTTTTTGCATTTCATCTGGTCAGAACAGACAGCAAATAACAGGAAGTAGCTTTAGGAATGATCTAGCTGCACAGTCAACTACCCCTAAGAATCATGGAGCTGTGCAATATAAAAAGCCTTTTTCCACTATAATGTAAATACAACATTAAAGGTCACTGTGGCAACAAGTCTTCCAACCTGAACAATCACATAGGTTGTTTTTTTCAACCATCTGAAACGACCCATAGGAGTGTCTCCTACCATAGCGCCCCTATGGCAGCAGGCATACTGGACTTTGGTTGTCATGGTTATAAACACGTGGACTGTATAATAACAGTCATGGCTTGGTTAGGTTTAGGCATGAAACTATTTGGTTAGGTTTAGGAAAATATTGTGATTTGGGTTAAAATAAGTACTTCCTCAACTTTAGACAATCTTTGTCGTCATAGTTACAATAATAACAAATTGGTTAACTTTGTCAAACCATGGATAATAGAAACAACATAAACGACTGGTTTCACATGGGAATCGAACACTGCTCTGCTGTGTTATATTCTGTTTTTCATCCATCCACACCAACCTCCTTGTATATACTACGTCACCACACTTTTCCCTCTGCTCCTGAACAGGACAGTCTCATCTGTGGGCATACATCTTTTAAAACTTTGGTCAGAGCCAAGATAGCTGTTTTCCCCTGCTTCCAGCCTTTTGCTAAACTATTGTCTCATGGCTTTTTCGCCTGAACAGACATGAGATTCATATTTATCAACTCTCCAAAAGTAAGCAAATGAACTTTTTTCCGTAAATGTTGGACTGTTCCTTTACAAGCAGTTATTTTCTTTCTGTCCAACTCACCCATCAAGTTTTCTTTTTTTTGTGCCTCAATTGCAACAATAATCCTAGATTTTCTGCTAAATTCAAAGCACATGTATACAATAACAATTTACTACACTCATCATCCAAATAGAACAAAAATAGTAAAAGCGTATTTATGTTGACCACCTCCAGCTTTGCAGATATTTGCTGCCTTATCAAACAACATTGTATCTGTGTCAAGAGGATTGGGTTGCAGATTACTCTATTGTTGTTTGAGTTCACACACAGAACAATGAGTTCTCAATGGCGCATGGTTATCAGTTTTAAACATGAACCTAAAATAAAAAGAGGCACTGGGCATTGTTTGATGAATCATGCCATTGTGAATCTTGGATTAAGGACAGTTGAAAATGTCGCCAAAATATTTCAGGAGAGGCAGGGTATTCAGAGTTTCAGTTTTCAGCAAATGTACCACCAATGTGGCCAAAAATACACTAATCTGTTAATGACACACTAAATGGACAGCATCCAAGGCAAAGACTCAAGTGACGTATTTATGTAGCCGTATAATTTTTGCATCCACTGTCTATTGTCTTCTTTTCGGCAGGATGTTATTAGCAAACTCTGCTGTGCATGTGCACAGGCGAGCTCTATGCAGGAGACTTGTTTTGTTCATTTATTAATAATTTCATCATTCAGCTGTGTTTTTCCACTGCCTCCCATAACTATGGCAACCAGCCGCAACGACTCGAGGAGAGTCTTGGTCTATTGTAAGGAAGGAAGGAGAAAAAAACTCTAATTTTTTCTTACAGCAGATGTTCACTTGTGACTTTTGGCTGTATGAAGGCAGTCCATCTTCCCAGTCAATGGAGAGCCTCTCATCTCCTTGAAAAAAACTTACAATCTGCCCACAAGCAGACGTAAGCCACATCTCACAACCTACCAGCTGCTTGTAATGCAGACACTGTGTGGGGTGCAGCGAGCAGCAGGCTAGCTCAGGAGGATTAATTCACATCTTCGCTCTGCTTCCACTCACTCATACAATACATCTCATTTCCCTACAGTGTCGATTTTTCTTGCCTCTCAATTCATGTGAGCATCCCACATCCCCCACTGTGTTGTTGCAAGACTTGATCTGTCTATTCCAGTGATGTCTTTTACTGTGGGAACTCAGAGCTGGATTGTGAGCTTTGCCTCGGCTCCAAGACCTGTAGGTGTGATTCCTCTGATTCTTCTTAAGTGTGCATCCCTACGGCTGAACACTCAGAGCATGGATGGATTGCTGAATGGGCCTCCTGCCTGCAGGGGCCCAGGGGGGGCAGGGCAATCTCTGTTTGAAGTGTACTGAAATGTATTGTTTGAAAGTCAATCAAGAAACTACAAAGAATACACAAAACTACTACAAAAAAGTGAATTTACCACAAACAGATGCAAATCAACCACAAAGAGACACAAAAAGATGCAATATGAGCAAAAAAAGATGCGAAAAGATGCAAAATGACAAGAAAGAGATACAAAAACATGCAAAATGGCCACAAAGAGACACAAAATGACAACAAACAGACACCAAATGACCAGAAAGAGATGCAGAATGACCACAAAGAGACACCCCTATGACAGCAAAGAGAAGCAGAACAGACATAAAAAAGTTAAAGATGACCACAGCGCGATGTGAAACAACCAAAAGGAGACATAAAGAAAGAGACACACAAAACATCCACAAAGAGAAGCAAAAAAAAAACAAGAGGAAATATAAAGAGACATAAAACAACACAAAGAGTCTCTCAGTGTGGGCGTCTTTCTCCTGTGTAGAGCGGGAGGGGGGTCTTTTACACGTCTGTGCCCAGAGGCCCATTGTTTTCTTAATCTGTCCATGCTTGGAGGGGTCTGGTAACATTCAGCCACTGATGCACATCAGAGCTCTCTCTGGTAGCAGGGGGCCACTTGTCAAAAAGAGAAGCTCCTGCTGGAGTTTGTGCCTTCAGTTCCTACTATGCAAACAACATTGGAGGATCAACGGGGGGTGGGGGGTGGGGGGGGTCGCCAAAGGATCAAAATTCATACCTGAAGACAGCATCCCCTGCAGAGGCCATTTGTGTGTGTGTTCATCTTGGTAGGTCATTGGCGTTTCACCTACAGGGTTGTCAGCTCCTGTATGTGCCACAGATTGGGAATTTAATTTAACTTGCATCAAGAAGAGACATAAAAATATGCTGTATCGAAATTATACATTGTGCTCAAAGGTCAAAGCAGAGTGGGCGGCTTGTGCAGTGATGCAGGTTAGCGCGGTGCTGTATGACTCAGATATAATCATTGTTGTTGTTTTGCTCTGGTTTCACTCGGCCTCTTCATGCCTTATCAATATTCATTTTATGTTAAATATTTTACTGTTTTTTTTATTTTAACCAACAAATCTGTGTTTCTGAGCTGGAATTTTACTGCAACGGCGCAACAAATGCTCAAATCCTTATCTCCTGCCCACGAGTCTGGCACTGTCTCATGAAAACAATTTGCCCATTAGTCTTAGGTATTAAAAAGCCGGGTTGCTTATTTTTTTTCTACTTCAGATCTGGAACCCCTTGTGTTTACCTCATTATAAATGCTTGCGGTTTACATTTTAACAGCTTTAAGCTTATTATTTCTGAGAGTTGGAGAAAGGATAAAGGAGTTAAGATGTTCCTTTGTGGTTTGGTGTGTCTGCACTCTATGTCTCCGGCTCAAATGAATTATGTTTATGCAGTAGTAAAACAAGCCTGGAAGAGAAGGTTGAATATTATTCCATTAACACATTTCATAATATGATGATTACAGAAACAACAACCCACACTGGGCACAATCCTGCTTTAAGTAAAACAATTTTTTTCATCAGCTCTTCCTTTTTTCTTTTTGTTTTTTTGTGCCTCTGTGGGTACTAAAAGCAAAAAATGGAAACCGCTCCTGTGCCTTGGCATTAAAATTTCATGGTCAACATATGTGGTGGGTTTCATTTGCTGGCTTTATTATGGTCTTTCATTCCTGACGGTAAAAGACTGGCAATGTTTGTGCTCATTTGTTGATAAATGTTTACACCAACATGTCTCCAGTGTGCATCAGCCCAAAGTTGAGCAATAATAGACAAATGGTGATTCAACAGAATAAACACATGAGCTGTAACCAAAAATATGTTTGGAGAGGAGTAGTAGGAGAGTTTTTTTTTTGTTTGTTTTTTTGTTTTTTCGCCCCCACCATCACCAGCCGTTGAGCAGCTGGACAGCCTGAGGGATAAACAGTATTTAGTGTCCAGAGGGCACAAAGGAAAAGAAAGACCAGCAAGTCAAATGGGTCTTAATAACAGCACCGTGGTGAATCTTTGAAAACTGTATTTGTTATAAGGCTTAATATAGATTCTGCCAGGGAGTCAGCGAGCCAAGTGAGGTGATGTTGTATGTTGGTGTTGCATGTGCTGGCTCGTGGCAGAAATAGAAGAAGAAAAGAGCAGAACACTGGAAAGGTATACACCAGATGATGGATGATGTTTCCCCCGAGGCAAGTGCGATAACATTGCTGGATCTAAACAACCTGCATTATGAATGGTTTTGTTCAGTCTAGCTAGTCCATGTGAACATCCCGAGGTAATCTCAAAAGGGGCTGAAAACAAGCGGAGACCGTCTTTGACTACAGCTCCTCTCTGAGAGTGGAAAGGTGAGGATTTTTTAATTTTCAGATAAAAAAGATCATATGTGGTTCCAAAGTCAGGAGTCGCCAAAACATTTTTCTTCCTCTTCCATGAGTAGAGGTGCGTGTCTATCCATAAGGCCTGTTTCTCGATTGTCCCCACTGGGGAGCGCTCTGACGTCCAGTGCGTCTCTGCGGGGAGTAAGTGAGTGACACTGCTCAACCTGGGGCTTTTGCTAACTAAGCCAATGAGTTCCCTGCTCCCTGAGGCAACAGTCTCTGCTCTCAGTGATTTATCTCTCTGCAGAGCGGAGATGCAGCACAAGGCCGGCTCAAACGTCACTTAGCACATGAAAGAAGGATGTGCAAGCCGCAAGGTTAAATGGGATCAAGACATCAATAATTATATTAAGCATGAGAACAGGAAATGTGATGACTTTATGTCTGTACACTCAGGTGAAAAATAGAAAGACTATTACACACAATTAAAGGGAATCATTACGCCATGTCAGGAATTCACTGTATAGTAAAGGTATCATGTTGTATGTTCTTTAACAAACAAAAGAAAAGCAATTTTATGTGAGGGATTGCAGTGTGTGTGACCCATAAGCAATATATAAACTACCATCTGATAATACATCGTCCTGTCCAAGAGAAATGATTCATGTGAAAGTCAAGTTTATTTGGAAAGCTGTAGGAGGCTCGCACACCTGGTCTCAAGGTGGTAGGTTGTTTGTGTGACTCCTCTTTTCCCTGAATCTTAACGGTAAAGTTATGGCTGAAGTAAAACCTTTTAACGTTTTTAACAGGTTTTTGAGCTGGAGGAGCAGGGCCGTCACTATGAGCCAGTTTATGATCCATCAGAACTAATTCATAAGATGTTCAACCATGTTCCGACATGGTCAACGGTGTTTATACCTGATCTGAACAGTCACTCTCAAGCTAGCTGTCATATAGAAGGGGGAGATGTAATATCATTTCAATATGGGGATAATGGTGGACATTTTCAGACAGTCTCTCCAGGAAGTAATTCGTAGTGTTGCAATTGGTTGCTCACAAGAAAGGTGCCATAAATATCAAATATCAAGTTTTTGGGGTTTTCAAGTCTTGTTAAGGACACACTAAGTAAGTGTAAGTAATGAAAATTATGCTTTACAATAATAATAATAATAATAATGATCTTTCATACAAGAAATGCAGCTCACAGTGGTTTACAACAGAAAAATTACATGCACCAAGTGCTTCACATGAAAAAGACATAAAAATCTTTAAGCTAATAACTTATGAAATCATGGAGGTTTCAACTTGACTTAGTGTAACAATTGTCCTGATTTTCCTGCTGTATTGTTTTTCTGTTAAACAAATCAAACTGCGGCACTGAGCCGAACCAAACTCCACTGTTGGCCAGGGATAGTATCCACAGGCTAACAAGCACTGAGTGTACAGTCTGACTCTGGTACACGACCCAGTTTGGCAAGCACTGAAGCCCCCAGGCAGTATCAATGGTGACGGTACATTCAAAGCGGATCGGCAGGTACAAGTTGTCTGCTTCACTTTCAATCGCTGGAAGTCAGTTTGTTGATATATAAAAGCTGAGTAGGAGGAAGAAAGTAGGGGCTGTTGTGAGTGTCGGACATGGAGTGTGGGTTGTTTGTTCATTTCCTGTAAGCAGACACACAAAATACCAAAACTCGACAATGGCTGCAGTGCTCATCTGAACATACAATGGTCCAGTGAAGAACAGGTAAGCAAGCTTAGATTTTGCAGGAAAAAAAAACTGTGATAGGAAACACAGTTTGATGTGTAAATGCTCAGGCGGATTGTACAAATCTTAGTTGAGAATTTTATAGGTGGGAAAAATGGGTTTATGTGTCGTCAGCTACAGCCCCGGATCCACTGCAGGAAGCAAAGTTTATAAATGTTCATATGTCTCCACTCATGCCCGTTGCTAGCAGTCATACTGGCAGTTTTAACTAAACTTTCCATTTTAATTTTACCATTACCTCTCCCTTAAACTATGTTTTCCTGCAGTCATTGTATACTTTTGCTTAATCTCCATCCCTCTTTCTTCGCAGGCTCACAGTTTTTATCTCTCCATGTTCTTGTTTGCTGCTGGATCTTGCCCTGAAGGGTTTCTGTATTCTGGAGAAACACAGAACCACAGCAGCTCACTGAAACCTTTAGCTTGAATGAGTTTTGAGTTTTACATTTCCCGCTGGCCTGAGGCATGTCTTGGCCGGCGCCGTCAACAGTACATTTCCATCCGTCCATTATCTATTCCACTTATCCTTTGAGGAAGCCAATCCCAGCTGACATTGAGCAAGGGTGGAGAACACCCTGGACAGGTCGTCAGTCTATCTCTTAGACAGATATAGAGACAAACAACCATTCGTGCTAACAACTATCCCAGGTAGCAAAATGAAACTTCTGGGCCAACATATGCCTGGGTCCTCGGCCCGATTCTGGCCCATATACTTCCACATCTGTGCAGTGTCTGGCTGTTATCCTCCGGTGTTGCCTAACAGCTGTAAGGTTTTCTGTGTGTGTGCCAGAATTGGTCCAGATATGGAAGTAACATCTGACAATCATGTTGTATATGGGCCAGATTTGGGCCGTGGAACTGGGAGAATGCTGTGCCAGAAGAAAACAAGCATGTGGCCAAAACATTCATTTTGCTACCTGTGATGGGCCATTTAACCTAAACTGCATGTGTTGGGACTGTGGGAGGAAACTGAAGTGCCCAGAGGAAACCCATGCAAACAAGGCCTTGGCCGAACTGGGGTTCGAACCGAGATCCTTCTTGCGGTTTAGCAACAGTGCTATCCACCCAACAGTAAACTTGACAAGCAGTAATATAGCAAGCAGGAATGTATTGATGGACTTCTCCAAATGAATGCATCAGGAGCCAAAAAACATCTCACATCTCTCGGCATCACGCAACCGTCTACCAGCAACCTAATAAACAACATGTTCACCAGTGAGGGACCAGGTCAGTCAAAAACACACACATAGACAGCATACGCAGCAGGGCTAGCTAAGTTGCTAATAACAGTGTGACACAATGGTCCGTAGGCTACACAGTTCTTACGTCTTTGTGGAGGAATTACATCCATCAGTCATAACATAACAAAACAAAACTGCTTTCAGTGTTGTGTCAGTGTACTGTACATCACAGCAATGAGTGCAACATAGCGATCATATAACACTGAAGACAATATCTGACCCATTACATCAACACATAGGGTTAGCTCACAAAATTAGTGGTCTGGTGATTGGAACAGGGTGTCCTGGGATGGAATTACTGTTTCAGTCCACCACTTGCTGACAGGTAAACATGCCAGACTGCGGGTTTTCTCTCACTCTTGTGGAGTTTGAGCAGATGCGTATTGATGAGAATAAACTTTACTTGTTAACAATGCATCCACAAGACTAGATCAAGAGAAGCTTCCTCAGCTCTACTGTCATGGAAAATATAAAACATCTCTACCTGTTAATTTTGCAAGATTTTACAGTTTATCGTTTGTCATGATGAGGAACTGTTCGCTTTTGGTGAGACTAGATGATTTAATGTGTGTGGGTACACATCACATCACTGTGTGTGTGTGTGCATGTGTGTCCGTTTGGCCTGGGAGACCCGTGGGATGTAATCTCTCCCTCTTCATGCCTACATCCAAACTCAATGTGCTCGGGATTAACAGGCCAGTAAAAGTTTATTGATGGAATAGTGGCACTTCACCTCAGCAGGCCTGACTGTTATTGGAAGATATGCATTTATAGATAGGAAATCCATTGCGAGCAGGCATTGTTATATGGATAGTGGCAAAATGAAAGATGTTCACTCCCTTACAAATTCAATTTCTCTGATATCTATAGGAATACAATAAGGTATTGCCGCCTCTCTCCTCTAAACGTGTGAGCAAGTAAGAATCAGCATTCAAGCTCTCTGATTCTAACCTCAAGGGGGATGTGTTTGTGAAATTGGATTTTGCCTGTTATTTGATACATTATCTTCAGAAGACTTTGCTCACACACTGATTCCACTTAGTACCATATCGAATTAGTTAAAGTATGAAATATGTGTAGCGTGACAAGGTCAGCGCCCCCCCCC
>NW_019524722.1:540671-540982 GCF_002814215.2 Seriola lalandi dorsalis | reverse complement strand
GAACATCCAGTGTAAGATGAAATCCATCCAAAACAATCTGCATGCATATATTTATGTGTTTTTCCATCTGTAACTGCTTTCTAATGAGACCCATCAGGAACAGCGGGACACTAAAGATAAGAAGTGGTAATACAGTAAGTGCTGATAATCTCATGCTACACGTAGGACCCCTTCACACTAAACACACTATAATAAAATCACCAGTCACTATCCAATGTTCTCCTGTCACCGACATGGTTGATAGCTACACACTGGATGGTATGGGGGGGAGGGGGGATTGCTTCTGGAGCTGCTCATTGGAAGATGATGGG
>NW_019524722.1:513505-540651 GCF_002814215.2 Seriola lalandi dorsalis | reverse complement strand
GGGGGGGTAAAGTGCTGATCCAGTCATCTCCGCCGGCTGTGACCCATGGCACACACCTCACACATGAACTGAAATATTCATGACTAATCCTGCAAGTTGGGGCAGATAAAAAATTCATCATTAAATGAGGAAGTGACAAAGGAGGCTGAGGGTGTGTTTCAGTGATGCAGGGGGATGCAGGGGGGGTGCACACAATAGGAGCCCCGTTGCTTGCAGCGCAGATGAACACATTTCCTCTCTCTCACAGGAGTCGCTGATAATTAAGAGCACAGAAATATCCCTCTTCTGAGGTCAATCCCTCTGCTCCCTGTTTCCCTCTTACCAGCGAACCCCCCCCTCATCTGCACTCCCACCGCTCGCTGTGTATCGACTCCATAAATCCATAGAATGAATAATTTGCTTATGAGGCTGAAGAACAGTAAGTATCTCACAGTAAAACCTTTAATATATAATTTGTCATCTTTAGTCTCTAACTTCTTCACAGACTTCTTGAGAATGTATAAAGCTGGCCGTCCTCCTTTATGATTCAACGCATAATTATTCTTCACACTTTATTATGAAATCCATGCAGTATTTCTAATAATGAACCGAATGATAATCACATTTTAAAGGGTGAAGTGACGACCACGTGTTAGCGGGAAGGCACTGCATTTTAAAGTGACATTTACACTCTCGTTCCCTCTGCAGCCCCATCCCCCAACCACCCACCCACTGCCACCAGATCTCACACAGAAACACATACACACACACACACACACACACACACACACATACACAACATCTTCCCTTTCTCTTCATGCTGCTGCGCTCTCTGTTCTCTCTCCTCTACAATGTGCAGCATTGTGTAAGAGACCAGTTGAAGAAGATATGACAGTTTATTTAAGGGGCCACATTATATGGAACTTTCAAAAAAGAATCTGTCTTATAACACAACATAAGTCATGAACATTCACTGCAGGTACAAAGATACAGTTGCAGGAAAAAGTCAACCCCTCAGCTGATGACAAACAACAAAGATAACTGGAGTCAGGAGTTAGCAAATGTCAATGAAACCAGATTGGAGGTGTGGGTTAGAGCTAATTTGACTTATAAAAAACACTCAAACATTTTGAATTTGTTGCTCACAAAAAAGATCTCAGAAGTCTTAGGATCAAGAACTGTTGGTTTGCATAAGGCCGAAAGGGGTTATAAAGTGATTTCAAAGAGTTTAAATATTCATATGATCAGTTGGGTGAAAATGAAGCCCAGAGTGACAGTTAAAGAATCAAATCATTTTGCCTGGGACATGGTGTCCATAGCAGGTCACCACAGAAGAAGCTGCTGCTCAAACTCCAAAAAAAACATCAGAGCACATCAGTAGTTTGTCAAAGAACACCTTGACACAACACTAGTTGGACAATGTTTTGTGGACTGATGGAACTAAGGTCGAATTGTTCAGGAAGAACACAAAGCACTACGTATTGTGTAAAAAAAAAGCAATATACTAACATCATGAGCATCATGATTTGGGACTTTGCTGCCTCTGGGTCCGGACAGTTCCACATCGTCGAGGGGAAAATTAATTCCCAAGTTTATCAAGGTGCCTTCCAGGATAATATCAGAGTGGCTGTCCACCTGCTGAAGCTCAGTAGAAGCTGGGTGATGCTATAGGACAATGACTCTAAACATCAAAGTAGATCTACTACAGAATGACTTCACACAAAGAAAATCCACCTTCTGGAGTGGCCCAGTCAGAGTCCAGACCTTAATCCAGTAGAGATTCTGTTGAAGGACCTCATACAACAAGTCACACCAGACATCCTGAGAATCTGTCTGAGCTGAAGCAGCTCTGTGGGAAGAATGGTCCGAACTTCCTCCTGAACATTGTGCAGGTCTGATCAGCAGCTACTGGAAGAGCTGGTTTGAGGTTGGTGGAGCCAAAGGAGGTTTGAGCAGTTATTAAATCCAAGCACTGGGAATGTTTCATGGGTGTGTTCAGTAAAGACATGGAAGATTGTAATAATTTGTGTGTTATTAGCTCAGTCACATTGTGTTTCTCTCTACTTGTGACTTAGATGGAGATCAGATCACATTTCATGAATTAACAGAAAACCAGGCAAATCCAAAGGATTCACACACTTTTTTCTTCCCACAGCATAAAGGGGAGCACATCAAAGTCAGGGTTGAGAGCATTATGCAACCAGGTTTCCTAGTCGCAGCCTTGACAGTCTATCAAGATGCTGGATCCTGTTCTCCAGGTTGCCATGGCTGCATCAATGAAAGTTGTGTCATCTGATCTTCCATCATTGCATTTAATTGTTGACACTGACGAATCATCTCAAAGACATGTACAAAGATTAGTAACATATTTCTATAAGTAAACAGCCTCGGACGGCTGAACAGGAGGGAGAGAGGGAGAGAGAGTGTGATAAGCTCCCTGGTCAAACATTTCATTGTGAAAAGTCATAAGTAACAGTCTGAAAGTGTTTGTCTGATGGATAAACTAATCCTGACCCACACTTTTTTTCCTCCTTTCAAATTTACCCTCAGCCTGATACATAAAGTGTAAAAATATCGCTTTTTACAACAACTATTTGCACTTTAACTAGCTAAAATGATTCATCATCATCGTTCATCCTTCTCTGTTGCTCTTATCATTCATCTCACATAACTGTCAGTCACTCTAACTCTTCCTGATCCATTGTGACACTATGGCAGCACATCAGCGGCAGCACCTCGATGTGAACGCTGCGTGCACCGGGTGCGATTGGATTTTGATTCTCAGAGACATAATTGCCCTCCACCTGAATAAACCCGCTGTCACCGTGTAAAACCGACATCCAAAAATTGCACAAAGCAGTGATAGAGTTGCTCTCACCAGTCTATGACTTATTAAGTAGGTGGCTTTTTATTCCCCCCCTTTTGATCGCTTCGAGAGAGCTTATCAAATAATGTTGTCATGGAAACCATCTATCTGTGAACCACCTCTGTTGGTGAGGTGGCTGTGAAGTAGTTCACAGTAGGGCAACTCAGATCATCTAACTATAAATTCATACGTGACCTTGAGTATGAGCTAAACTGTCAAATGATAACAGACCTGGGTTTTATAACAGGTTCGGTTGAATCAGGGGAAACTGATTATTTAGAAATGACAGTTCATGGTGAGCAATCCAGTTTGAAAATTACTTTTTGTTGAAATGATGCCATTACAGAAATCACTGTAATGCTTTAAACAACAGACCACAGTGCCACATGCTGAATCATAGCATCCCTTTCTTCCTTCTTCATCAGATCACACCTTCGGTTATGAAACAATCAGAAAAGTAAATTGCATGATTTGACATTTCATGTTGTCTCATTATTTATTTATTTATTTATTTATTCTATTTAATCCGGTAAATCCCATTCTGGTAAGCAACCTGGGCTCTGATCTCATCACTCCCTACAAAGAAGCATCGGGCTCAGCACAGCAGGGAGTGTGTGGTTTGACGACAAACATTTCCCCCCAGAGAAAGGAAGAGTCGCAGCCTAACGATCCCTCACTGGCTCCCCAATCACAACCTGCCACCAAGAATCAAACTTGGTCATTGGGTGTTTTGTCCCCGATCTTTACATTTTGCTGTGAAAAACTAGCCTCCTTCTGATGGATGAAGCTGTGCTACCACAAAATAACTGCTTCACATGTTCCTCTGCCTTGAGCAGCACTTTAGCAGCACAGCAGTGAGAAGCAGCCATTACCATATGGCTGACCTGTTCTTCGCCGTAGGTCCTGCAGATAGTCGCCACTCAGCAGTGAGCACCACTTCCTCCTCACAAACTAACCTTTCACAGGAACGCCAGTTACAGTTCTAGATAGATAGATAGATAGATAGATAGATAGATAGATAGATAGATAGATCGGATTACCTTAACAGAGGATGGTGCAGTTGATTGTGTCTAAAACCTTCACTTCATTATTGAATGGAAGGCATTGTAATGTAATACGTAACAAAGCAAGCACGTGGACGCCTCTGCTTTTGGCACAAGAGCACTTTTGTCCACTTATTTCCTTGCACACAGCGGGATTACAGCAGTGTTGGCGTCCTTGTGATCTCAGTCTGACAGATGGACCTGAAGAGTCTGAGGACACTGCTGGTGACTTTTACAGGATCTCAGAATAATTGCAGGCGGCTGTTCAGAAACTAGACGAGACTCTTCTATCCTTCTTTTCCTCTCAGAAAGTGATAGATCAGGAGGTAGTGTAATGATTGACATTCATCAAATGTATGTCAGCCATCTTTTTGGTAGATAACACAACACTAATGATTCCCTGGAAAGAGTCATTTTAGTCAGTGAATTTGGGCTTGAGCCACTGGCGGTAGTTACAACAATAAAAGGAAAACTGCTCTGAAATGTAATCTCTCATGTTTAATGCAAGATGAAGCTACCCTTAGATACGCTCTCTCTTTCTCTTTCTTTTTGTTTGCCTCTCTCTCTCTCTCTCTCTCTCAGACACATGCACATATCTAAATATCCTTGAAACAGAATTGTTGGTAAAAATCAAGCAAAGATATCTCTCACATGTGGTAAAGTTTTATTTCTTGAAAGGTTTTGTCTCCATTCTGTGCTGTGACTGTTTTTGCTATACACTTGTTTCATGTTGTCACATCCAACCACATCACTGATGGAGTTTCAACAGCCTCCACAGGAAGCCTATAAGGATGAGCTGAATGCCGAACAATGAGGCCGCCGCAGGGTCCCTGTCCCTACAAACCTGGCCTCACACAAACTGTGTGCCGTACCTTGCATGACTGGACCTCTGCATAAATGTATGAGGACTGCGGGAAGCAAAAATTGTGCTCTGGGTTGACTTGCTGTGGGAATCATGCTTCTCCGAAGATACATGTAAACATCTCTGTGTATTGTAGGGAAGGGCGTGATGAACATCAGGTTCACAGAGGAGCCGACACACACACACACACACACACACACACACACACACACACACACACACACACACACACACACACACACCTGCCAGATCTCACCAATGCATTGTGTGAACCTGTGTGTCAAAGTTGATCCAACGACGGTTGGGAAGTGGATTTGAACTAGCCAACCAAAAGACACTAACAGTGCTACGTTCAAGTATAAAAGCAATCACTACGCAAACCTATCCAATAGACCTTTGCCTGTGTGCAGCCTGTATAAGTATAATTACAAGAGTCATATTTGCTACTGATAATTTATGCAGGTGTTCTAACAGTAAAAAGATAATCTGTGATGATTTCCCTCTTCGTATTCTGATATAAACCAGATTACAGGATTTCTTATAGTTTAGCACAAATACTAGAACTTGTGTGAATGTGTGTGAATGGAACAAAATCCACCAGCAACTCTAAAACTCACACATGAACACATTATATTGCTTTTGTTTAATCCATACAAAAACCAAAGTCAGCCGAGTCACTTCCCCCAGCTGGATAATAGTCATGCTTATAATCTCCCCAGGAAAACTGCAATATGTTGTTTTTACACATGCACTTTGTACTGATTAAACAACCAAGATACAGAGTGTTAAGTAGTGAGTGTTAGAGGTGCTGGTAGGTGGATTCTGTTACCTTCAGTCAGAGCCAGACTACCCGTTTCCCCCCGCTTCTCCCTTCAGGCTAGCTTCTTCTTTATCCCACAGACATGAAATTGATTTCGATTTTCTCATCAAACTCTCAACAAGAGAGCAAGTATTTTTCCCAGAATGTCAAACTTTCCCTTCACGTATTACAATTGATTTGTGATGTTATCACTGTTATTGGCATAGCTTCTCCTGCCTTTTTCTCTCTGACAGAAGTAAATCTGTGGAGCTTTATCACCGCAGTGACCGTGGGTATTCATTCATAAATTCTAAACCAAACCCTCAAACCCTTTGACAAAAATGAGCTTACTGGGTTATTTCAGGGGAGCCAGAAATAGCACAGAGAATCTTGGCAAGTATTAATATACAGTCCCTGCCATAAATAAACAGACATGAAGACAATTTGAATGTTGAACAGCTCTTCCACTTGGCTGTATGCCTGCAGAGCTCTGGCACTTAAAAGTTCAACACAAAAACACTCAGCAGCAGCACTGTAATCAGCTTTAAATAAGGGAGGACCAGATAGTAATATTCTTTTTGATCTGAATTTCATTTTTGTCACTATCTAATTTTAGTTGGCATGTCACAAAATATCTCACAACCGCTTAATTTCTATTTTGGCATTTTAACACCAGTAACAACAGGAACAACTCTGGCTAATGGTACATTTAAAAGCCTTGCAAATAAATAAAGTTGAATATATTCTATGAGTAAAGCAAGTTCTCACATTGTTCCTTTGCTGCTGAAATGCTTTACCACAAAAATTGTTCAAAAGCCCTCTCTTCTGCTGGATTTTATAATGGTACAAACCAGATCCTACACATACTATCTGCAGCCTCTCAGTTGCTCTAATTTTAATTTCAATTTCACCACCGACTATGATGCAGGATGCTAAAAAAACTCCCACTAAGGGGGGAAGTGGATGGATCTGCAGGCCGTAAAGAGGCCTCTCAGTGCTGTGATGGGCTGTGATGGATTCATCCTTCCTCTGGATAGATGGGACCGTGCTGTAACAATGTCCGTGACATGGAATCAGATAAACTCATACGGCCTTTCCTCCCAGGAATAATGATATCAGATTCTACATGCTGGTGCAGAGAGACAAGCGGGAAAAAGACAGAGGACATAACAGATATTGGTGAATATGAAATGTCAAAGCACGCCAAAACCGGGAGGTGAGAGACAGTGATAATGTGTTAGCACAGACACCCTTTTCTAATAAAAAAGATGAAATTTACCACTATGAACCGTTTTTAACCCGTGTTTTCTGCAGGTATCAGTAGTTAAAATACATACAATACAATCAGTATGTAATAAAATAATTCTTACATCACTTCTGATGCCTCCAGCTTTGACCTTTAAAAGTGGCAGAGACGTGTTGGCAGCACCCCCTCTGTAGGGGTGATAACAAGTCACGCTGTGCTCTTCATGACTTCACATCACCTGGCTGGGCTCCTCTTAAAAAGCCTGTTTCAGGAGATGCTGTCATGCACTAGTTTTCTGCCAGAGGAACCAGACATTCATGGACGGTAACCAAGAGAGGGGCATATTACAGTGATTACAGGAGGCTTACTGTTCTGGCATGTTGCAGTAATCAGGAACAATAACAGGTTGACATTTATCACTCTCACAGGCTTTTAAAAAGCTCCGTGTTGTGATGCTGGTGAGTACAAAAAGCTGGGTGTAGCTGGTGACTGATTATAAAATCATCTTTTCCCCATCATCTCCTCAATATGTTCACAAACACAGAAAAATAACCCCTCTGATCACCCGTTGCTATAGCAACTCTAGCTTGAGCGCTGTGATGCTGCAAGGCCATGTATGCCGTTGTGATATGAGGTGTTTGCAGTGAAACAGCACAGTCTGTCTGTGACCAAAAGTACTAGGCATGCTGTAAAAAAGAATAGAAAAAAAGAAAAGCATTGGGAAGCTGGTTGAGAAAAGAAAAACAACAATGAAACAAACTTTTTAGTTAAAAAAAATAAACACCATGTTTAAATCATGTGATCAGAAGGTCTGCTAAACTGAGATCAGTAAAGACAAAGCGCTATATACACTCTGTGGTTGGGCTGAGAGGAGATAAAACACACACTACAGACATGTATTGGTAAGAAACTCTAACCTCTACTGTGTGACTGAGTCTCAAAGCGTGTGCCACCAAACTTCGACTCCAGTCACAATCAACCACAGAGGAAGATGTGAAATCGCAGGTTCTCCATGGCGCCTTTGAGACTCCTGCGAGATAAGGAACCCGCGGGTCTGCCCTAAAGAACGTGACATCCCGGTGACAGATCCCTGGCCGTCTCTTCTGTCCTACTGTCGGGAGATGACAGCTTAGTCTACATTCTGCAATAACTCCTACTTTGCTTCATTACATCACTGATGCAGTGGTGACAGGAAAGTGACTCTTAAACACATCAGACTCTGCTCTGTGCGACTTTTCAACTCTTCCCGAGCCCCTCGGCGTTGTTAATCTTGTCTTATTTCAATCGTATTATTGTGCCAGTCTGCTGTGTAGTTGTGAGGTGCATTTACTGCTTAATTTGCAGTGTGTTATCATCAACCCTCATCAAATACACTCATTTTGCTTCTTCAAACAAACCAAAAATTTACCAAAATCCCACTAAGATCCCACCAAATTAAAACTCATCAGCGTTAGGACAGTTATGAGCATTCTGAAACTAATGAACTGCCCCTTGAAAATGAGTGACCCTGCTGTGCCGCGATGCCGCTCCACTACTCCGTCAGAAGACTGACCGAACCTGGCAAGCGCATCGTGAACAGCTGAAGAACCATGATCCCAGTTGGCAGAGGCTGTAAATGGCCAGTATGTCAGCTTTGGCTTCTCTCGGTGGTTGCAGATGGCACCCAGCGACACCGGGGTCAACGTGCTGTCTGCGGCCCGCCAAAAATACTCATCCTGGGTGGGAGGCTCCTTCTTCACCTGCCTCAGCAGATTTCACCACATGTGGGTGAGGAGGAGGCAGCAGCATTTAGCAGAGGGATCCATTTCTGATTGCAGGAGGTGATAGACAAGAGGTAGCTTTTGATTCGATTTTCTTCTTGGCGAGGATACAGTTTGAAATGAAAGAATTAGCAGCCTACAGAGCATTTTAGAAAACATTACCATGTGACTCCATCTTCTCCCGTAGCAAATGGATTCTTTTGACCTTTGATTTCGTCATTGTGAACATATGTGGGGCATCGTACAGTATCTGTCACATTGAGGGAAAACCATCTGCTCTCTGAGCATCCCGTGTTTTGATCCGTGAGCATCCACTGTTTTTACTTCCTCATTTTATGCATACATTCTTTCTCACTCTTCATCTGTAATATGTGTGGACATGTGGACCCTCGAGGGGTTTGGATAAGTCGCAGAATGTTAGAGCACGATTTCATCTCCAACAACAGGCGGAGGTTTGCTGCAGATGCTTCATTTGGTAGTTTAAATGTTTTTTCCAGCCAAATGATAGGGAGAAAAAAAAGAGTTTTTATCACCTACTACTTGGAATTGAGCCACGCAGATTTTATTTCAATTGGCGAGATTTTGATGTTTGCACCTCTGAGATTTCTGCTGCTACTTAATTTCAGACTTCTCAGTAGAACTACAGAGAAAACATCAGAGATAACATCACCTTTCCTGGAAAGAGATGCTGGTGAATGTTTGAATCCTTTTTTTCCAAATTTGGTGGCTCCACAAACAAAATCCCCTCACTGTATTAGGTTTGAGGCAGGAGTTCCAGAGACTGATGTCTCAAAATCTTGAAACGTGTAACCAAAACTATTTGCATGGCTGCTGTAGATACCAGCAGATTCAAGGGACAAAACAAATTCACGTCAAAATGGACCAACAGAGAAAAAACAAGTAAGTCAGAGTGAGCTGGACTTTCTGTCACAAGTACAGGATGTCTGATGGAGTTACAATAGTCCACGGCCGCCATCGATCTCAAGAGACCCAAACTGTATGGAGTCGGGAAAAAATAAAATAAACAACAAAATAAAAAGCCGTGCACTTGTAATTTTACTATGAGAAAGTATTAGCTGTTAAATGTACTTAAAGCACTCATTAGGAAGCATAATGCCCCCTGTAAGAGTGTTATTAATTATTATTGGATTAGTATCACTAATTACTAATGCATTGTGTATGGAGCACTTTAATGTTTTAGCTGGTTGAGGTGGAGCTAATCTGTTGGGTGTAAATGCAACATATTTTAAATGTCGATCAGATGTGTGATCTTGATCTTCAAACGGACTTATCACTACCACAGTCTTCCATAGAGTAACATGAAGTGCAAAGTAGCATAAACTGGAAATACATCAAAATTGCACTTAAGACTTCAAAACGGGGCTTGAGTAAATGTAGTTAATCACTGCTGCATGTATACAACTTATATAAAACACAGAAAACATTTGATTTCATTATTCTGTTTTTATAGGGTAAAAGCCAAATAGATTAGCAGCAGTAGCTCTGATTGGCTAGCTGCTTTATGGCAGGAGTCTGGTCATGTCACACTGATCACACTGGTCTGAATAATTCTGCCATTCCCTTTACTTAAACTAAGTATGCTTAATATGTCTTTTATTTGAACCTCTTTTTTCATTTTGTTATGTTTAAGTGTTTTGTTTTGGTTGTTTTTGCGTGTGTGTTATGCATTTGTTTCAAACTTACTATCTAACTGCATGTATTAAAACTACTACTGCTTTTAATGACTTTTATGACCCTCACTTTACAGACACTTTTGGTTAATCAGTTCATTTAGTGTAAAGTGTGGCTGGAGATTCATATTTGTCGAAAGGCGGTTAAAGTATAAATGAGTGTCCAGGTTAAATGGTGCTGCACTATCTGCTCGATGATCAGTGACAGGCTGCACATCGCACCCTGACTGTGATCTGTCAAACACAGTGTGAGCAGTAGGCTGCGGTTTGAACTCCTGCAGACTTGTCTCTGACCCTTCTCCCGCTGTGTGCGCTGTGCGCTCTGGACACTATATTCCCTCCTCTCCTCCCCTCCCCTCCTCCTCGCCTCTCCTCACCGCGCAGAGCTCGACGCGCACAGGCACAACAGATGGTACAGTACTACAGACCGGAGGAGCGCAAGAATTTCATGCACAAGTACTTTTATTTCTCTAAACTTCATAGGAGCGTTTAGTATAATAGGAGGTGGGGGGCTCTCGACTTTGACAGTTACTGGATCCTACGTTTAGAGGCGGTATTTGGTGTCAAGGTAAGTTGTGATTTTTTTTCTGAACAGCCGTTCACATTTCGAGGGGAATCAATGAACTCAGAGCAGGATCCGCAGAAAAAGCTCAAACTGCGATCACTTCCAGCAATTTTCTCCCTTTTTCGACGTATTTTAGCCTGTTTGTAACACAAACCCCAGCCGTTTAAGTTTGCTACATAATGTTTTACAGGATGGAGAATAATAGACTTATGAAATAAAGCTCCATCTTCACTTAATCCACCATAAAATCTTAAACCTTAAACACAAATTTAAATGGCTTCTTCACCATTTGGGCAAAGAAAAATGAGTTAAGATTTGAACCTGATTGCACAAAAATATTTCCATAACTCATCCAAGTACATTCACATAAACATTTCTTAAAACTGACACTAAACACAAGGCCAGTGAGATGTTTCCTGTGAATTTACTTGCCAGACTTTGCAGTTCCAGCAAACCAGCAGCTTAATGTGGGTATAAATTAAGGACAAACATCAGATCTCCTCACTTTCCTGAACCTGCATTTTTAAGACAGTAAGAGTCTTTAATATTCCAGGAGTTTATTACAGCACTAAGTCTTCACTGACTCCACAGGCACACATAAGTGCTGATGCTGCAACTGTGTGGGGATGCTCATGTCACAACACTGAACAACATTCAAACAGACAATGATCATTTTTAGCGATTTATACCGAGCTCCCCCTACAGCGCAAACTTTTAATCTGAAAAACCAAACAGACAGTAGCATTTCAAAGGTCAGCAATGCTCTCTGACACTGTGTCTGCTTTGGTTTTTCACGTGCTGTGTGAGTTAAACATGATTTAAAAGAGAGAAACTTCAGGCATGAAACCACAGATGATGATAGGAGACCTCTAGACATGAACGCAATCAGTCTAATTAGGACTTTGATGAAAATCGAACACCTTTCTTGCGATGCCTCAAGTGTATAATGTTATGAAAGCGAGAGGGTTTTTTGAGGTGAACGGTCATCAAATACCACATGCAAAAATGCAATTTTTGTTATTCAAAACACATGCACCGATGACCTTTGTAGACATTAAAATTAATCAGGGTTTTGGAAATGTGCCCGAATTAGAGTTTTTCATTCTGTAAAGGCACAAGTTCCTAAGGACTAACTCATGCCTCTAATGCAGCCGCCAATCCCTCTGAACTCTTGCATGTTCAGTGCCTCAGGTGAATATTAGAGTGTTTGACCTTTAGTTCTCAGTTTTCATTAAAACTCACAGGGATCAAGTTTCAATCTACCACTTGAATTCATTATTATTAATCTGCTACTTAGATATAATTTCAGGTTGGTACCTTTGGCAGCTCAGTAAGCCAGCTGAGCCACACATGCCAAGAGTTACACAAGAAAAAAAAAAAAAACTCCATGGGAGCATTTCCACTATAAGTTGACATCATTCATCCATATGTAATGTCCTAAAGGCCCTTTAAGATGAGCAATGTGCACTGGGTCACCGGTGAGCTGCATGTAATGATTTGCTCAGTCCCAGAAGAGGTCCAGACCTGCGGTGGACCCCAGGTGGCCCCATGGCAGAGGCAGCCACAGGAAAGCGCAGCAGATTACCACATAGCCTCACAATTTGTACACAATTAGATCTCCAGGGAGAGCCGCTCCAGCTTGGGTCTGTTGCCGCTCTTGATTCTGTGTGAGCTGCTGGCACGACAGAGAAACGTGGAAATGTAAGGATCGCTTTGAAAATGTGACTGCCGATGTACACATTTGGTAATGCTTGTGAGATAATGAGGGTAACAATGATGCTGTAAATTAATGGAAATAAATAACTGGGAGAAGAGTAGAGTACAGTAGGTTCTCCCAGATAGCTGTGGGATCAAAGTCTACTCATTCATCTGCTTTCATTTTATCCACATCGATGTCTTCTCTAGAAATACTGCACAAATACATCCCAATGTGCAGTGTTTCATCACTTTCTGCCTTTGGTGTGGTACAGTACATATGGTGCTGTCTAAGTATCCGTTGTCTCTATAGATATCATACATGTATTTTCCCCCTCCTTGCATGTGGCTTTATTTGTGCTCATTAAAATTTTTATAGAACCTTTGAGAGTCTTCAGCCACTAATGATCCTGTGCAGGAGCCACACCACAGAGCTCTCACACAGTCGAGAAGTGCACTGTGCTGAATTTTCGCACTAGATCAAAATCCGAGCGGCGATATTGGGGCATAAATTGGTATGTGCTGCAGTGAAGTGATCATGTGAGATGATCTAATACCTGAAATACGCCGCTTTTCATTTATCAAAACACTCTTTGTACAAGTGGAGACTGTGGATGCAGTGACTTTCTTGGCTGGTCCATTTTGCTTTGTTTGTTTGTTTGTTTGTTTGTTTACCCAACTTTTAAGTGTCTACCTGGAAGGACAGGGTCATTTTCTCTACGGAGAGTGAAGTGCACATTTCGACAGTAAAGCACAGGAACATTGTCACTGAGAGGAGGCAGCACTGCTGACATTATTGCAGCACCAGAGATGCTCCCAATGTGGCATTTCATTATATTGTTATGAGAAAAAAAGAGTAGCAGGTGTTTGAGTGTGAGTGAGGGACCTGTATTATACCAGAGAGGGGAGTTTAATGACTCAAGTCAGAGACAACATCCCACAAGTGTGGAAGGGTTAGATCTAAAGTAATAAGATAGGACTGGCTCTTTTTATGAGAACTGGTGTGTGGACTGCGAGTGTAGTCTCTCGCTTTGAAGAGTGGAATCAAAAGCGTGTGGATACTCTGCCACTGCAGAGGCTGACTGTTGTATTGACTTTACATAACCCACATGTGAGGTATATCAGGTATATGAGGTAATTACATCTTTTGCCATATTAACTCTATATATATTCATATCAGGTGTGGTATTGACGATAACCATGATATTTAAAAAATGAAATATTAATATTATGTTAATATTATACACATATGATAATATTGTGATGGCGGATGTTTGGCCTTGTGGATCTTTTATTGATCAGCTCATCTGGTTGCCGTTTCACTATTCATTAAATGCCATTGTTCTTTTAGTACTCTTCTGTACAGTTATGGATACAGACTCTCTCTGCACCTCCCTACACTCATATTTCCGTCTAATTCATTTGTCAAAATAAGAGACAAAACGCACAATTAATAAAGTTAAAGATAACTTTGACTGACAGCATTATTATTATGATTATTTTCAAATTCTCTATAGATATAATGATAATATCGTTATTGTAAATACTTTTGGCTATAATAATTGTGTAGTGAAAATCTGATATTGTGACATATATATTTATTATATATCTAGATATTTAGATTTTTTTTCTAGTCTCAACAAACAGCCAAAGATATAAAATACTACACTGCACAGAGGAAATTAAATAATGTGATACATGCTTGCTCATTAGAAAACATTTCCAAACGGCTTGCAGATGTTTTTTTTATTTCACTAATATGTCATGCAATATGAATATCATACTTTATGTCACTTTTTGCAGAGCAAATCCTATTATATAAATCAGCTAAATAAATCTTGATGACAGTCAGTTCTATATATGTTAGATGCTGCCTCCATTATCTCTGATTCAGTGTAGGATATTTTAGCTAATAAGCGCCATTTGATTGCCTCTCCAGCTTTGCTGCTGCTGCTGTCCACCCATCAAACCCGAGCCAGCTCTGTCCTCACATGACTCAACCAGCAAAAATAAGTGACACCATGAAGTCAGAGACAAACTGCAGCAACACATGGGTTATTTTTTGTAGCCGTGTACAAGCTCACTCCACTTACAGTGGATCAATATCCTGCTGTGAGTGAGAGTAAAATGAGGGGGCTACTACAGTGAATAAATCCTGCAGTGATACCTGTAGCAGCCTTTAAGCAGTCATGCCATGCAGCATCTGACATTAAGCAGCTAATCTTAGCATGAAAGAGATGCTCACGTTTGTGACAAAGATGGTGGAAGCTTTCAAGATGAACTCACTAAACCTACAGTGCATGCATGCATTACTGGGTGTTCTCAACATCCTTGTTATAAGAGCTCCTCTGTGCACATAGTGACTTTCTCTCTGCTGCTTAGTTAATCTTTATGTGTCAGTAAATATCTCTGCCATCATTCAGATCATCTTCTATCTGTTATAGATATTAATATTACGTTTGCACACCTCCCAAATCTGAACAGTGCATAGTGTGGTTGATTCAACACCTGCCAGGACCCAGGTTTGAAACAGAGATGAAAAGAAACATACAACCTGCAGCCAGGGGAAGTATAATTAAGGCCTGAGTAACACACATCCATCAGTCAGCATCTGCCTTCATGCATTCATATAGAAAACTGCGCAAACACATTTAGACAATTCAGGTATAAGCTTTTACAAAATGGTCAAAGAGAAAAGAAGCAATGGGAAGTGGTACTTCTGCATAGGCTACTTCTTGTTGCTGTGTAATGTCAACTAACCATACGTGATCCTTTGAATTAAATTTGTAATAAAATCTAAATATTTTACAAATCAGTGTGGAGTTTGAAGTTCTCATGATTATGATCAGGCTAACAAATCTTTAAGAGTCTATCTATGCTGATTTAGCATTGCATTCCTATATGATTGTTGGACTTGCAATGGACAAAAGTGTCAAAGTCAATGAACCAAACCATAGATATGATCTATTTTATTCCATGCATTCGTCTTCTTTGTCAAAACCTGGCGCTAACATTATCCACAATGCAAAAATCAGTAGTATCCCCAAAACTTATCTACTCAACAGGTCATACATGAAGACCCAATTTTCCACCTGTCCACATTACAAAAGTTTTGGTTATTCAGATGAGAGATTTATGAACTAATGTTTTTATCCGTTCTCTGTTCAAGTGGGTGGAGCTCCATTCAAAAAGATAATGTCACACATTTCTGTGCACCAATCAGGATTCAGGAACATTTGAAATTACCATCTGATGACAGTTGTGTAGAGACCAAGCTGCAACCTCCGGAGCTGAGAAATGAAGCCAACACGGAAGTCCCAAAAACTGTAGTTGTTCGAATGGCCACTGGAGGCTGACTCCAAAAGCCAATCAATTCTCAATCAGTGGCTCTCATGTTAAAATGCCCAACTTTACAGCAGAAATAAACATGTTTCAGGCTGGTGCAAAAAAAAAAAAGGTTTAGGCTCTTTAGCTAATTTCCCTTGTTGTGCGGTTAATTCACTAACAGAATGTGAAGAAGTCTGTGCTGTGTTTTTTGTGGTGAGTAAAATCGTAGTATTATTTTGTTTATACGTTAGCACTAATTAGCATGTATCATTGTCTGCATTCGGCATACAAATTTTGTTAGTTTAGCTCATTAACTAGCTAATTAACAGGCAAATAAATTAGCCTTGGGTTAGCCTTCGAGCAAGACGCCCAGCTGTGCTAATGATGCTAACGGGAGTGTATGCTTGCCACTGTTGTTAAACCAGAATGCACCGAAGTCTGGGCTCCACACACACACCCCACCTCTCTGCCCATTTTTGGATTAGCTGGGAGTAAGGCGGAGTCAGGCACTGCCAAGATAGCAGTGGCGGAGCAGCTCACTCTGAGCTTCCAAACTGCTCTTCAGATACCAATGGGTGACTGTAAGGAGGCTACGTCCATCTTTATTTACAGTCTATGGTAGAATCCACTGACAGTGTTTCATTGTTGACTCTGGCCTTTCCTTTTTAAGATAGTTTTGCTTGTTTCCCTCTTGATATTGCAGCTCTACCCATTTGTTGCAGACTTACCAATCTGTTTTGTCATTCAGTGTTGGTGAGGGAGGTAGTACCACAGGAAGAAATGACGACAGTGTATATCCTCTATAGGAGGGTCAGCTGTGGATTAATCAGCCTTTCATCTGTGCTGTTTTCTCCTGGCTGGTTTCTTCTTGTCACAGGCATCTGGGAACAAATTACTGACATAAACTCTGTCATCATTCATTATGGGTTCTATCAGGGGGAGCACAGTACAACAGTTATGTTGTAATGACATATGGCACTGCCGGCTCTGTTTATGAGAAGGAAACAATTAGTGTCAATTTAAACAAAGAGTGAGACTGATTTCATCAATGTCACCAATCATGATTAAGACACAGGAAGCGTCCAGTTAAAAAAACTCAAACAGAAGGAGTGTTTTCTGCCCTCAAACCTCATGGCACCATGCAGTTTCAAAGAGCCACCCTGCCAAGCATCCACAAATAGAAAATTTGAAGGGGAATTTTAAATGGAAATGGATTAATATTTCACCTCACCATTGATTCATGCTGCCACTGTAGACATTTTCATCTGCGAGCGAGTCGCTTATGCAAAGGCATGCGGTGACGTTACTGCAGTCTTGATCTGGAACATCCTCTCCTTTCCACTGTGCATCAGAAGTAATGGGCCTCCTGTGTGGAGCATTGCTGTCATCGCCACTTAGTTTGCTGCCCGCTCTGTCATTTTCTCATTCACAACAGTGGTAGAGATAGCAGGGTTTGAAACGATAAAGGCTGTGATGGATGGAAGGTATTATTATTGAGTTGAAGTGTATGCTGACTGCGTCCTGAAGAAATAGGTGGCATTTTCCATTTTATTTGAGTGTGCAAGGTAATTTTCTCAGGTGACATTTTATACATCACTTCAAGTCTGCTGCATAGTTCTGCTCTATTCAACAAAACACTGATTAAATGTGTTGACATTTCTAATGACTTCTTCTGTTACTAACCAAAATCAGACCAGTGCAAAAAAAATAGAAGAAAAAATACCAGCAACTGTTGAAGTAAAACTGAAAAGTAGATTATTTTCTGAGAGAAACATAATTCACAAGTGTCATGATTCATGTGTCACTCCTGTTATTAGATTCTCTGTCCCTTTTAATATTGTTTCCTGTACATGTTGAACTGGTCTCTACTGCATGTTGCACAGGTGAAGGACAGTGGAAATCTATTTTCATTAAAGTTGCATGACAGAGCCTGAAGACAACTGGCAGTTATATGACTACAATCGATGGCGCTCCCTCATGCTCCGGTAGTTTGTCACCGTGGTGATGCATGTGCTATGAGTTGACCCCTTGAATCAGGACTTAATGATGCTCTGGCATCAGCCTGAAGGAGAGATTATCATACTGTTTTTAGACACCTTGATAGAGAGGCAGGAGGTTGAACTGGCTTTATGATCTGTGCATTTTCTGTCTTTGAGCTGGATTTTAAAGTAAGATGACAAGCTCAGCTTTGTCAGCGTGCAGCTTTGTCAGCGTGCAACAGTGCACTTTTGGCTGCTGGCGAATAAAGGAGGAGGAGGGGGGGTAAAGGGCTTGTTAATGAAGCAGGCAACTTTTTAGAGAGAGTGCAATTAAATCAGAAATGTTAAAGGAGGTCTGAGTCACTGCAGGAAGCAAATATGAAGTTCATCATTAGTACATTGTATTCCAAATTTTTAATTTGCAAATGAAGAATGAATAAATTACAGTTTTTTTTACTGGTGATTCATGAGTCCAACATCCACTGTATTTTTTTTTTACCTGTTTTTCTGTCTCCTCCAAATCCTGAGTGATATATCAGGCTCTTTAGCTGCTAAAAGCTCCACTATTTTAACCAGCTAGTCTCTAACTGTGTCTGTCTGTTGCTTGGTGCAAAGACACTATGAGAGCAATATGAGGGTGAACGAGAACAGTGCATTTGTGGTCTGGACAGTTAAACAATGAGCTGCAACTCACTATAAAGCCCTGTAGAGAGCTAAAGATTCAGCTTCAGTATGAGCGACCCCTTTCACATTGTCACATTTGATAACTTGTTATGATAAAAATATTTATGGCTACTGGAACACCATCTTTACAGTTTGGCATTTTCCTGAAGCTGTGTGTTGTTTTTTTTTTTTGAATAGGAGGTTGTAACCTTTCGTCGTGACTTTTCCCACACCTGAGTCGTCTGGTAACCTGCAAAGCTTCCAAGAGTAAAAGATTACAGCAGACTGTGCTGAAACTCACAGTCTCTGTGGGTCTGCCCTTGTATGTGTTGTAACAGAGGCAAGATATTTGCTGAATATATTGTTTATATGAAGCAGAAACAAGTTTATATTTCCAACCCGAATGTGCCTCCCTAATTAGACTAAAGTTTGCTTAATGAGATGCAGCAATTTCTCAGTGAATGAGATCCACTTTGCAGAATCTTTGTCAACAGATAGAAGGAGGAGGCAAACTGGGCTGAGGGAGCAGGTGGTAGACATGAATGAGCAGATCCAATAAAAAACATTCAAAACAACTGTTCCTGCTCCTGTTGCGTGAAAGACACAATCGTAGCAGTGATCCATGTGGTAATGTACATGAATGTTTCATCTCTGCTCTCTGTTCGAAGACATAAACAAACCTCCTGCACCTCCAAAAACACGAACAAATTCAGCAATACGCAACACACAACATGCAATCTCCTCCACAGCACATGATGCTTTTCTCTGCATTGAGCATGAGCGCTACTGTACTATGATGCCATGCTGAAGGACTTTGTAACCAAGGCAACTAACAACAGGCGCAGAGAATGGTCAGATTAGCCAGTGAAGTGTGAAGAGGAAGCATTTCAGATTTTACATAAAGCAAAACGGCCAAGCTGCCTTACATCAAAACAGCCCTTTAAAAACTGAAATAAACTGTTTCACGTTGATTACTTTGTGGTAAAGCAGCCTTTGTGGTTCTGTGTTCTGATCGTCAAGTTGCATAAGCAAACGTAGCTGCTTTCTCTTGACAGACCAGATTTGGATATTTAGGAATAAGTAGAGATTTTTTTGAGTACAAATTCACAAAGGAATATTTAAAGCCAGAGCTCAAAGGCTGAAGGCACGTAGCCGAAGGCAAGGCTGCAGATGAGCTAATCACAGACTTCAGGAAAAGAGCTTGGTGGAGGTGGATGCCTCCATTAGCGACAAGGCTTCACACCTCAGTCATTCATCTCGCTACCTCCCACTGCACTGACCCCCTGTCACATGTTCTGAATCACCTGGCTCCTCGCCACTCCTCCCTGCTTGTTCTGTCAGCGTGTTATTGCGAGCCTCTCTCTCCCTCTCTCTCTCTCCTCACGGAGCACACCAGCACACCAAGAGCAGATTAACTGTATCACTGCCTAGACAAAGCCAGAACACAGAGGAAAGTATATTTAGGCACAGACTGCTACTATTGACTGGAGAAAGGCCTCAGAGATGGGCTTTTTTCATTCACGTGGGAGGAAAAGAAGCATGAGTCCAGCTTTGTGGTGGATAGTAGGTTTTTGTAGAGCAGTGAGCCTGCTCTTCCAGCCCCATTAACTTATATGAGAAAGGCCAAGCGTGCATCAGAGGACCAACCCCATGGGCTTTTCACTGTTACAGCTCCAGTTTTCCCAACACACACATTTGTGCTGTGGATGTACGTTTGCTGCGACACAGCATGGTTTAAATGAGTCAGTCGGTTCAGACCGGCTTTATTGAGCCTGCACAGTCACACAATATTTTTGCCAGGAACACTGTCGTCAATCCTCCTGAATATAAAACTGGAACAGAACCACATGTCACATATGACATGAAACAAACAGAATTTTAAGTCTTCAACACTGATACACAATAACAGCAAGTGTGTTGGATTAATGAGGAACTAGAACAAAAATAATTATACGTGCACTACATGCACATTTTGTGCTTTGTTCATGAATATACAGTGTAATACAGTGATATAAGCATACACTGTTTGTGCAGACGCTCAAAGTTTATTACTATTGCAAGACACGCTATCCAATAGTTAGTTGAGTGATTTCAATAAAAAACAAGTTGACAACCTCATGGTGGCACCACAGCAAAATACAGCGGATTACCAAAGTCAGAAGCATTCAACCTCCAGGGATCATGAATATTAATATTGTGTCAAACTGTCCAATTAATAAGTGAATATGTAATAGATATTTAATTGCATGAAAACATTAACAACAACTGTTGTTTTCAACAACTATAAACGTTGACTTGCTGATGGTGCTAGAGGAAAATTAAGGGGAAGTCAGTGGGACTCATCCACTGTGTAAAGCAACTTAATGACAATCCATCAAATAGCTGTTTTTCAGAGCGTACAGACAGTTAGGCTGATAAAGCCATGCTGCTAGTGTGGGTAAAAATGGAAATTTGAAAATCTATAATATCAGAAAAACAGGTCAAACTCCATCTGCTGATGAAGCTCATGTGATAGAAGCAAAAGCTCCAGAACAGCTACGAAATTGACCTTGAGTTCACGTTTTTTTCTCAACCAGTGTTTGTGGATTATATTATATTTTCCATATATTTTCTAACATGCTGACACCAGACGAAAACTTACCAACACATTTAAAACAGAACACATCTAGGTACATGGTAATATTGTATGAAATCTCTATGAGAATGGCCCTAATCATGTAACACAAAGCACTGTCTGCTCATATACACTGCATATAATTCCACATTTGAACCCATACCACGCCAGTCTTTTTCTATACAGAGGCAAAAAGCTGAAGAAATAAATGAGGTGTTGACAGCTGTGTTTAATGTAGTGAACATCGCTGGTGGGATCAGATGATAATCTGCTGAAGGGGTACATGATTTACACATCCCGCCTGAACTTTAGTTGGGAGGCAGATAAATGTTCCAAAAGTTCTAAAAGTAAGTTTTCCAACTCAAACATGCTTCACCTAAAAGTGAAAGTATTAAAAGGGAAATGTACTGTGTGGATTTAAAATAGATGCTTCGATGCAGACAGTACAGTAAGTAGATCTGAGCTGGCGGCAGTTCGGGACCTGTAAATGTTGGACCATGCTCTCTTCCCCTTTGAGGAGGACAAATGTGATCACACTGTGAGTGTGAAACATGCATGAATGCCTAGATCAATTTAAGCACTGGCTGAAATGCGAACTGGATGACGTTCTTTGGGCGGTTCTGTGTTTGCTTGCGTACAACAGGAAATGTAACCAGCATGGGGATCGGGTTTCGCTTGGCTCCGCTGAGGAGCAGGTGGGCTGGACTGGTGGGCAGGCGGTGCTGTGATTCCGCAGGGGCTGTGGAGGCCATATGCAGGACAGCTCATCGCCCCTCACCGGGTCTGTGTTAACAATGGGCCGTAACACATGTACTCGCCCCGGTCTCTCTCTCTCTCTCTCTCACAAACACACACACACACACACACACACACACACACACACACACACACACACACCCAGGAGCAGGCAAAGTTCTCTCTGCAACAAGAACATGTCATCTCTTGCAGACAGAGGCAGTCCTCTCCTGCTGTTTCACCCATGTGACCACTGTGTGTAACCATAGAAACAGGGCTGTCATCATGCGTTTACACTCACTTGAAACTTGTAAGCCAATGCGGTTCTGTTCAGTCGGCCATTATGACTTGGACTTGCTGCAAGTCATTCAGCAGCGTCTCTCCAACATCTGTTTACCTGCACACAGAGACACACACAGCGTCATTTGTAGAGCAGCTACAAATTCAGTGCGAGTCTGCTTCTCCTGCTACGTATCCAAAAGCAAACAGCAGTGACAGGATCCTAATTTTCATGAACATTCTGTCAAGAGAGATTACACATGCCTCATCCTGCTGGGTTTTCTCCCCCATAGAGAACGGCTTGTAAATATGACAAGGCTGTGGAGAATGTTACAAAACTGACTTTAATTACATATTAAAATACTGTAGGTTTTTGTGAAAATGCAAAGTGGAAACTGGATCACATTAACCTCTAATATTCTTCCAGACAAAAAAAAAGTAATTATTATAATACCCCCATTTTAGGACCGCACTGGTGTGATTATTGATCCTACAGGAACAGTCTTTTCGCAGCCAAAGCTTTATAAGTGATGCACAAACACAAAGGGAGCTATTATCCTCAAATATGACACAGTCAGTGAATTAACCAGCTCTCACTGCACATATCTGAAATCATCAGGATGCGACAATGTTTTAAAAACCTTTGCAAACATCTTGGATATTTCAGCTGCAGCTTTCTTTCGGCAGAGCATCTGTCAAGTTGTGTTTTATCTAATTAATGACTTTGCAGCCATTTGCTGATGGGCCACTCAGCCCCACATCATATTTTGCGATGACTGCTGAGGTGGAACAGCTCACTTGTCGACTTTGTGTTTTATTCATGCAGTTAAAACGTACCTAGTATGTTTGAGTAGCAAAGATTATTATTCCCACAAACTCCATCCTGAAAACATACTGTACACCTGCTATAGCACACCCCCCACCCCCTAAAGCACACACAGAAATACACACACAGCTTATTGGAGAATATGACACTTTCCTTTGCTCAGCTCACAGTTGTGCCTGGGGAGCGTGTGGCTGTCAGATCAGGGTACTGTACTTTACACTGTTACTACAAATCCTGTCTGAAACACATGCATACTGATCAGCTTTCTGCCTTAAAGTGCCGCAACACACCAAACTAGCAGACCCACTTCCATAGGTATTCATTAGACAAAGGGATCATGTGTGCAAATAGACATTTTACAAATTCAAATACCTTCATTATATTTCTCAGAAAATCAGCTTATAATAATCATTACATGACGGAGCCACATTAAAAAAATTAAAAAAAAACATAAATTTATTTCTTACAGCACTAATGGCTGAAAGGTTCAAAGGGGTTAAAGGTTATTTTAGTTTGTTTTTTTAAACTAGTTTTTTCTCTCTATTATTAGAAATTTTTTATATATATTATTATATATAGGTTTGATATGATTTTCATCATAAAGCACTTATAGTTTAGTTTTTCTCCTCTCTATTAAATATATATTTTTTTACTTTTTGTGTTGGCTCAGTTTGAAAGAAAGATGTGAAAATGTGATAGTAAACTTCACTGGGCATTGTGACACTTTTAATGTAAGCTGATTTACATAATCTTGTAAACATGCCTGATTATTATAATTCATAAATAATAGACTCTAAATAATTATTAAATAATCAGTGCTGCTGCCTGTTATAGTACTTACTGACTACCAAAAGAAAACAATAAAAGCATTTAAGCCTAATTAAGAACAAATGAAACTGATTAAAAATGAAAATAATGAAAATAATATCTAATTAGGTGAATTTTTTTGCATTTTGTTTTACTTTCTTGTTTTTCATTGAAAAATCACATTCACAAGTCTCAGTAGTCTTGGTTTCAGTTTCCTTCATTAAAATGAGGTGATTGTGTCATCTGCTGTTGATACCCGTCGCACAGCGCAGAGTGGACACACTCTCACAGGTCATCGCTGTTTGAGCAAGCCCACTCATTTCTTGGTCTAACTGACCTTGTCTAATTTTGAATATCACTAACTAATAAGTGTTTTCTTGCAGAGGTTCTTGCTCTCTCACATATTACATTGCCATTTGCAAATAACTGGTTGAAGTAAACAAGCGCAAATCCAGTCTGACCCAATAAAGCATGAAAAATAAATGACTCTCTGTATTGAAACGTGCAGGTCGAGAAGAATTTCTACCAAAACAATGTCCTTGAATGATTTTTAAGAAAATTGGTGAAATCTTTGCAGACTTTGAGGTCACAATGGAGTTGTTTATATTGATTGGCAATGCTTGCAGACCCCCTCTGATGCACATGTCGGCACTCGGTGCAACAAGCCATTAAAACATGACTGATCATTCCTTTAAATCAACACAGGGATTCTCTGGATGGGGACTAAGACAATCATGATTCTCAATCAAGAGTTTGCCATAAAGCAATAAAATCTAATTAATGTGTAATTTCAATCTCAATCTAAAGCACTAATACAGTTTTCAATGTGTTCCCACTAATCAATTGCTTTGGGATTAAAAAATAGACAAAGCTGTTCCTTTTTTCTCATTTTCTCACTTCTGTTTGGCCAACAATTCAATTTCAACTGCATTTGAATCATAACAGCACCACTGTTCTGCCAAAATCTCAGTCTCTGTCCTGTTGTCTCTGAAATAAAAGCAGGTTCATTCAAACAGAGTGTGCTATGATGACTGACTGAGCCCAAACACTGACGATTCGGAAGCAAATCTGTTCACAGACATTTCACCGGGAGTGGTAAATTAGAAGAAATATTTAAAGTAGGATTAAGAAAGAACATGATGTGACTGTGCTTAATTTACTTAATATCTCATTCCAGCATCATTAACTGTGCAGCAGCAACAAAAAAAGAAATCTGCAAAAAGAAGAGACAACCATCACATTAACTAACACAAACTGATACAATATCACTGTTCCATTTTCTAGGCTTCTCTCCAAAGCAGCAGGCGTTAGAGAGAAACTTCTCTTTGATTTCACACCAAGCCCTCAGACAACAACAGCTCTGCAGCAGTCCAACCCATCAGTTTCTATTCCCCTCCAAAAACCTCGTAACACACTTCTTACAAGCAGCGGCATGGTGCCCTGGCCATGAAGTCTCTTCATGCTGTTGAGTTTTATTAGCTCTCTCCAAATAAAAGAGAATTTAAATGAACATGCGGATAGCTTTCAAGATTGGACTTGGATGGAGAGCTAACAAAATCTAAAACTGGTTAACTTCTGAACAATCAGGAGGCCTGTGTACGACACTGAATCATTACTTCCTCACCGTTCATTTCATGTGTCAGATTGCATTGTGCTGATTTGAGGATGGTTTCCAGCTGAAAAAAAATTGAGTTAGAATATGAGTTTGCACAACGTTAAACTTCCACTGCAGTATTCCTGTTTTTGCTGACTCACGGGTTTAGCTGAAAACCAAAATCTCATCCAGAGCAGAGGCAGTTAGTTATGGCAGTTAGTCACAAGATCAAGACAGCAGATCTTTACTGCTGAGCTGTTTTACAACACTTTTTAAAATGACTGATCTTATTCTACAATTATCTATTATTGTTAGCTTGATTTTTCTTATGTATGTTTTATGTAAATCTCAGCATCATGTTTGATCTTTTACAGAACTTATTTTGAAGTACTTTTGCTGAAAAGTGCAGCCTTTGCACTGCCCCACTGCCTGTAGGCTGAGGCTATTTCATTAGCAAGAATCACAAAGAATGACTGTAAACCATGCAGATACCCACATCTTCATCACATATGCATTGCCTTTGAGCAATGTATTCATCATAATAACGCATTCAGTCTCAGTTGTGGTGGACTTCAGACAAAACCCTCTAGATCTGCCTTGTTTTAAACATCAGGCTCTGGGTGCAGCAGCAGCAGACCCCCCCCCCCCCCCCCCCCGTCAAAGGCATTTTCATGCTCTGAACTTCCTATTTTCAGTTCAGTGAAAACGATGATATAAGATGCCGTCTCTCTCCCCCGGTGGAGAATAGAGCTGTTCAAACCGAATGAGAAGAGAGAATAAAAGATGGAGCTAGCACGCAATGCTACGCACACACGGGAGAAACTAATGATAGCATTAGACACAATCTGTTTACACAGAGGAGGGAAACACAACAGAGAAATATTTGTTGTCATATTTGGAGTTAAGGAGAAATGTGTTCTGTTTTTGTGTCTGCAGTCTGTAAAAGGGACCTTGAAAGATGACGTCAGTCTCACTAAGATAAACGACTGCCTTTCTCTGGGACAAGACCTTGTAGCATTTTTATACATGGCACTGTCAGTTGGTCTGTCAGTTAGTCCACCACTGCGGTGCAGACTGAAATAGGCCTATTGCCTTGAAATTTTCAGGGTCCTCAAAAAATGAATCCAAATGAATTTGATGATCCCCTGACTTTTCATCTAGTGCCACCAGCAGGTCAAACTTTTCACTTATCCACTGCTTTTTATTCATGTGACGCCTGGACCAGTTGTACAATTCATGTTAATGGACCAAGATCAACTGTACAGATGTTTGCTATAGGCTTAGCCCGAACAAGACATTATGTTATTTTCCTCCAGTCTCTTTTTTCTCTCTTGTCTAGATTGTATACAGATGTTTCCTCTAAATGCACAAGTCTTTGACTTTTTTCCATTGACTTTATATACATCAGCTTAAATCTTGTGCATAACATGTTTCAATCTGCAATTTAAAAAACATTAGCTGCACAGCAGGTGCAGCTGCTGGAGTTCATCAAGCACTGACATCCTAGGCTTTAGCGTTTCTCCTTCATAGAGGCTGGTGAAAGCAGATTTAGAAGGTGGATGAGATTACAGTCAGAGGTGGCTGTCACTGCAGGTGTGGACATGTATGAGACAAAGACAGAGATGGAGTGTACAGTACGCTGGGTGTAGAGGCTGGTAGGACTTTCTTCGTTCAGCTAATGTGATTCTGCATCTTTCCCAAAGAACAATATGCTCCTTCTCTTGCAGGCAGACAGTAGCACACGCAACGTGACTGTTATCTGGGAATCTAGCTGAATAACTTACAAGATGGCTCTGCACTCAAACCCCCCCCCCCT
>NW_019524722.1:475499-513485 GCF_002814215.2 Seriola lalandi dorsalis | reverse complement strand
CCCCACCCCCCGAGCGCCTAAATGTTGGACAATGAGGACTTAGACTCTCCCGTGGCCTAAGGTTGCCTTCCGCTGTGGTTCAGCTATAATGCAAGTTCCCCTTAAGTTGGCCACAGGAAATAATTCATCCCACGATGCGGAGGCATTGAGCGTGGTGTGGTATTGTTTTCTTTCAAATGTTATCAATTTACAGTCTCCTTCTGTCTTTTTCATTAATGGGCTGTCTTGAATTTACTGCTCATAATTTGTGTCTCTTTTGTGCGATCAATTTCACAGTCAGCACTCTGAGGGGACTTTCAATTAGTGTTAGCTTGACATTAAAACTGAGCCCGCTTTATTTATTCCTGCCTTTGGATGATAATATTTCATGTAATGTCGATTTTATGCGTGGCAATTAAAGTTTCTGTCCACTGAAGCAGGAGGAACTGAAGGCTAATGAGATTGGCTCTGAACAGTCTTGTGTTGTAGAGGAGAAGCTGGGCCACTGGTTCTCCTCATGTAAATGAGAGACCTTTTACTCAGCATCACATTATAAATCATTTACATTACGGTTATGTTTCACAATGTGTGAAATGTATTTGATCATCTGAATAATGTAAATATGTTTACATTTGCATTTACAGTAACTGCCAATCATAAGGAATAATATAGATGTTAATTCCAGTGTTTAAAAAAGATGACATCATTAAAGCCCCAGTGTGTATTACTTTAAGTTATCAGAACATATTTCAAACTATTCTGATGGCATAATTTGTTTTTTTGTGGAAAATATGACAATACTGGTGAAAGTTAGTGCTGGGTATGAGTTTCTGTCAGTCCATTCATCCCAGTGCCTCCTAGATTGATCCATGGGCCTGTGTTGATCCCTGCCACTGTCTTTTTTGATTCTACTACAGTAGGGTTTGCTATTGCTACAGAGGCAACATTAGCATTAACAGCTGTTAACTTACTAGTCTAGAAGAAATGTTGTAAGTTCAGTATCAAACTTAATTCCTTTACTCACTAAGAGCCGTGTTCAGCAGCGGAAAGCAACACCAATGTTAACTCTTGTCTCTATCACAAATTTTCTTCGTCTGAAGTGAGCATGATAACCAGATAGCCCTGGTCCGTGGCGTCACTTTCCGACAGCGACTCACTATAGCTTCCAATCTGTCCTGAAGTCATAGCGCTGCTCAGAGGGCGTATTATAACCTCTTGCCTTGTAAACGCAAAGATGGCCAAAGCTCTTGTCGAGCGACGATGACCACCACCTGCTCCTGGCAAGAAACACGTTTGACAACAGAGGAAACTTACAAATAGCCTCTTTAAATGTAACTAAAACTTGAATTCTTTGGGTTTTTTCACATAGTAGAAAAATCCAGAATAAAATATCATAAAGAGATGTAAAGCAAAGCAGAATGTAAGACATACAGTTAATAAAATACAGCAAGAACTATACCACAGAACATTCTGTTATATTCAATAAAGTGCACGTTTTGGACTAAAATGTACTCAGCTTGAACAATTCACAGGAATGACTGTCAAAGTTAGCTGGAAAGGAGGTTTGACTGGGAGGAGCAGGGCAGGCAGCAAAAGATGGGAACCAGGCTGGAGTAGTGGAAGACGACAGGGCAGACGCTGTACAGGGAAGAGAATCCAGGCTTTAAGACAATGAGTGGGTGAGGCTGGAGCACCCAGGGGAAGGCAGTGGTGATGAACCAGAAAGGTGAACAGACTAGATCTGGCAATGAATGGAGGGAAGAGCCAGTGTAAATATACTGCAGCAGCTTGTTAAGGTGACGAGGTGATGCGTAGGAGAATTGGCAGGAGCAGGAACCAGGAAGCCACACCCAGCACATCCACACACACACAAAGGACCACAATACACAGCAATTTAACCACAGGGAAACCGGGGACTAACAGGGAACACCAGAAAGGGGAAACACCAGGGAGTGAGGGGCAGAATCCTGACACATTCCCTTTTATATGAAACAGCACCTACTATATGAAACCATATGTACTGCCATATGAAACATGCATACATGATTTAACAGCAAATAGAAAATAGCTTATATAACACTGGATGTGTTAACCGGTACCCTTCAAATTAAAGCCTCCATTAACTCCACATAAGGTTATTTAAGAATTTAATTTAATGCATTATCCATTGTAACAGCACACACACTACTACAGTTGCAGCATGAGAATTAATAGTGGTTGTGGTGATATCTATGGAGAAAATGTAATGCTTTATTTTTAAGTTGAAAGTTCTACATTTGGATTTTTTTTAAATTTTGTATGCCATCTGGGATTTTTCAGGTTTCTTATTGTTTACACTACAGTAATGGAGGCACAATACACAGTACATGACATGAGTATAAATTTGTGGCCCAAATTTGTGGTGTTTGTGTGGATGCGTGTGGATATGCAGGCCAAGACTGTGTTCATCACTGTCACGCAGACTTCACCAGGTTTCTCAGCAGATTTAATGTCTCCCTTCATCATGCATTTTTTTAACTGTCTCTGTAATTATGGCATTGAAACTGTACTGTTACCACCTTATGGTGCAATTCACCTCACTCTCCTGCACCAAACATGACACAAAGGTACAGGAGTTTTGTCAGGAGAGACATTTCTTGGGCTAAAATTAGAAATACTGGCTACATCCATTGTAAATAGGAAAGGACACAGTGTAATATATGGATTCACACTGCAATGCACTTGCGCATATGTGCACTCAGGCATGCACTCATGTCTATACACACAGAGACACTATTCTCCCTCAGGATGGATTGTCAGTAGTTGTTTTGTCAAAACAAGTTGGCATTTGTCCTCACACTCTCTCCACAGACAAAGCACTTCCGAGCCATCTTACCTGAAGAGTAATATAAAGTACGTGCATACTGCCCACTCTGAAGCGCCCTGTGGCAGCCATATTGAGGTCGACGGTGGACGTGCAGCCGCGGGTGGACAGGACTCGGTTGTCACAGATTTTTTTTGGCCTGCTTCTACTGATTAACTGATGGATTAACTACTTAGTGACATAAGTGTCATTGAGTTGTTGTAAACATATTTATAACTGCATTAGATTGTAGTGGCATGTTACTGTATGATTCCTGCCATTGGCTACATTGTTAAATTAGCCTGTAAACTGTTAAATTAGCCCATAAGCGCGTTAGCCAACCATCCAGGTTAATTTTCACTCACACTCCTCAAGCTAGAACTCAGTGTTTTGGAAAAGTGACTGCACTAAAGACAGTACATCGTGTAGGGCATCATTTTTCTTTTCTTTTCTTTTTTTATTTATTACACTACCACTGAATATAGGTACATACATAATTCACTCTCTTTTTAGGATCCCTCTGTTATCCCTCATTCTCTCATGGACCACCATGATAGTGCACAGTTATTCTATAGTATTGTAGTGTATTATATTGGTATTTAAAAATATATAGAAATAACTTAAAACTTTATTTGTAATAACCAGTGTTGGGCAGGAAAGCATTACTTAGTAACATGTTACAGTTATGTGATTCATTTTTTAGGTCCCAATTAACAGTTATTAATCCCAGTAATGTTTTCTTACTTTGGCATTTTAACTCCTACCAGGAATTAGATGATGGTTCATAACGGATCAGTCTCTCTGCATTCAGTTGATAGACTGGTCCAGGATTTGCCAGACCTTGGTGCAGGGGCTTGAGGTGGGGCGACGCAGTTAGCTTCTACCAAAAGAGGAGAAATGTGACTCCTGATTCTTCCAAAGTTGTCCTTGAGTCCTATTCACATTTTCTTTGCAGCCATGCCCAGCATTAGCCAGGAGTACATGTGCATTCAGGAATCACCTGGTTTTGTTGGATGGTGTAACCGCACAGCTGAGGTTCGGACTGGAGAACTGTGTGCATTCACAGAGGCTAAGCTAGCATTAGCTGCTGGATGGTCCAAACTATAGGATGTCTGCTTGTTAAAACAAAAGTCTCCTTTTCTATTTCTACACATGCTAAATACAAAAGATACCATGTTTGGGGATAGAAGCTTCGGAGTTGTTCAGAAACACCTCTGGCGGAGCTGGGCTGAGCAATGAAAGTACAGTAACAAGCAATACAATACATTACTTTTGCTGCTGAGTAATTACTAAAGTAATGTGATTAGGTATTAAAGAGCAATGTGTGAGGAGTAATCGATTTCAGGCCTGATGACAGGCAGGCAAACTGCTGCACATTTAGAACAATTTAAGAACATTGGTCATCTGTTCGATCTGTTCGTTTATTGGTCTTTCCACTTCCTGTTCAATGATTGATTTCTGTGAGCCCTTTTTAAATACCATAATTTGTAAAGTGAGTCAGACTTGTGAAAAAACACAAATAATGATCAAAATAATTAAAATCAGATCCCAAAAATCTCCATACAGCTAATTTTAAATGCAGGAAATGAAACTTCTCCCTGTGGCAAACAAAGTTAAGCCCACAATTACTATTCAACCACCAGTAGCGGAGTCAGCTTATCTGCTATGCTAGCTTGAATCAGTTTAATAATTGATGTAACAAAACCAGAGCATTTCATATTCACAATGTCCCCATGACTTGCAGGTTGAAAATGCAGCAAAAAAGCTTTTTTTTTTTTTTTTTGCCCTGTTTAAATCTGCGCCCTGCAGTCCTTAGCGAGGTGCTTCTGCTGCTGTACTTTAGGTCTGTGGCTACCTCTGTTACACAACCATTTCCCTTGTGTAAGGTAAATGCTGTTAGTGCTGGCGCGACAAAAGAAGACACTAAGAACAGGTGCACTTACAGGTGCATCGTGGACAATTGTGTTACAGGTTTGAGGGCAGTTAGTCAGCTGTTTGTCCGTACTGATTTTAAGTATACTGTGCCAAAAGATAAAAACAGACACAGCACTGTTAGTCAACTCTGAGACACATCCTCATGCTGCAGTTCACACGGGCTCTGAGGAGCTGTTCACTGGCTTTGTTATAACATAAATATAGTTGATATAAATTCCTGTGTACTGTGCTGCCCAATTACAGCTGTGCTTTTTGTGTCCCCATTGAAACAGAAAAATAATGTTGTGGCAGGCGGCAGGTGGAAGTCCCGACTCCTGGGGGTGTGCGAGATATCGATTATAAACCTGTGACTCTTTTACAGTAAATGTGAAAACATCCTGCAGCTTTACCTCCCCTTTAGAAGCTGTTGTAAGAGGGGGCTGTAATTTGCCTTGTGATTCCTGTAAAGTAAAAGGTTAAGCCTGGGGTGCAGTTGCTGCAAGTGACTCTCCGTTGATGGGCTCTGAGTGTGGTGCTGAGAGAGAGAGAGAGATGGCACAGGAAGACAGAGGGAAGTGAAGTGGAGAAGAGTAAGGGGTTTCTCTTCTTCTGAAGAAGCCTCTGCAGTGTTTTCTTATTCAGTGAAGAATGCAGCTATATGAGTCAGATTCAGACATGAATGACAGCACATAGAGTGGGATTGTGATTATTCTCTAAAGGCAGCCGGATGATGGAGTCCATGGCCTTGAATAAGCCCTTGAAAAAAAGACATAGGATAGATTGCGAAGCTTCCCATCGTCCATGATGTCTGGCAAACAAATGAGAAATGTAATGAATTCTTGAGAGATTCGCAGTGTGTGAAGCTGACACAGACACCGACAAGCAGTGCAGCACACTGGACTGGGATTAGAGGAAGGATGAGCAGAGAAGCCTGGTAATTATTCTAGCACTGCCAGAGTTGCCATGCTTCTGCTCCAAGCACACTGTTAAGCAAGTGCCCTGGGACACAATGATTCCTCGATACAAGAGAGACACGAAATGTAGGCCCAGTGAGACGTACTGTGGAAATGGAGACTATCAGCCATGAATAATTAATTCAACTGTGTATGGACCCACTTTTTATAACCTTTGCCACCATCTTTACTCTGATCCTGCTCCATAAATACTGCTGATTGATACGACTTTCCGACTCTGGGTGTATCTCCCACGCGCTGTTGTTACCCTGCCCCCCCCCCCCTCGTTACAGACCTCTCAGCGCCACACTCCTCTGCTGGCTCCGCAAAGGTTGAAAAGGCAATGCTTAATATGCTGCATTGCAACCCTAATTAGTGCGGCCAGAGGCCCCCCCCCGAGACAGTGTGTGCAAACTTTTATGTCAACATTTCCAAGAAGCCATTTCCCCTTAAAGTCACATGTAAAAAGACATAATTCTTGCGCGGTGCAGTAATGAGGCAGTGTGATGATGTTGCAGAACGTTGTTTCCTCTTCCCCAGCGAGTTTCTGAGAAGTGCTTCCACAAAGACACTGGCTCTCCACTGAATTAATGCAGGTTAGACTGTACACTGTGAAATAATATACATATAAAGTACTTTGATTTCATCCCAATCTTGGACGCCTATTTCTTCTCATTACATATATATATTCAGGGCGCAGTGCAGTGATAATTTCACCACCTCTGACAGAGCTCCTGCCAGGGTCATGTACCAACATGTACATTTATTGCATAACATCAATATTCCACCTGCAGTACAATGTTCATATAGTAAATCTCAGCACTAATGGATTCTCTTGGCCTTTGGTTCAGCACTTCATCCATAAAAGTTCAGTCCGAGTCAGACAGCTTTGACATTAATGGGATTTGACTGTTACTGCATAGCAAGCAATAACAATCATTAGTAAATTTATATATGCCACATTTTGTATCTATGGAACACAACAGCTGCAAATGCAAAATGAGATTATATGATCTAAATTGATTAGATGCTGTTTGGGTTGTATTAGCATCACTGCTGGGCTGCATCCGCGTTATCTGAATGACTTACGTCCTGACACCTGCACACCCTTGAAAACTTCTCTGATGTGTCGTGTCCACACCCGACTTGAAAATGTTTTAACACTTATGGTGTTGTTCTGTCTTTAAAATGCATGTGTCGTCGCACCTAAATTCCAAGTTCACACCCGCAGCTAGAATCAGATTTCACATAGAATCAAGTCAGGTCGGATGAGCTTCACAGAATACCTGTGCACATGATTTACTGTTGAGTTGCCATTCAGATCACACCTCTGACACTGCAGCTCAGTCTGACCTCTCGGATCAGGGTTAAGTGCTGCTTGCCTCTTACTCAGTATATGATATGTATTTGACACCATCATAATTTAAAGATGGAGGAGAAGTTAGAAACTAAAGTGGAAAACGCACTGGTGCCGCAGTCATATTATGTGTGTCAAGTGCCGCCCTTAGCACCAATAGTTCGTGCTGCAACCAGAACCATACACAGAGTTGGACATGGTACAGACATTAACTTAAAATAATAAAAACTATCCAATCTCCACAGCTATGGCTCGCCAGGCAACACCTTTTTGCCATTGTCTTTGTAATAACAAGATGGTGGGTCATATATGTCTTATATAGGCATTTCTAATATGGCTGTTTTACTCGTCCCTCGTTTACTTTCAGCACTGCATAAGTGTAAGGATTCCAAGTCAAGACAGAGCTGATTCTCAAAAGTCCAGCAAGATCTTGACTTCTCGTTTTCTATCCCTCAGACCTTCAGTTTGCTTATTAAGCATAGTTTCCTTGCAATTGCAGCTCTCTTTACCGGAGGAGGCAGCGAGAGGCAACTGTTTGAGCATCTTTCTCACACTGGTCTCTGTTAAGACTTACACAACTGTCGCTATCCCTATCTGTGTTGACCTTATCTTTTCCTTTCAGCTCAAGGCAAAGAGCTATCGCAGTCTCTTGGGCAATCTCAGGAGATCAGCAGGGATGAAAGAAACTGAATGTCAAGGATGTTTATTTCCTAATAGCTGGAGAGTCTGTCCTTGTGGGGCTGAGGATCCAGCCAACCTCCAGCAACAGAGGCAAAGACAGAGCATCAGAGAGGGGGACGATGATATTTTAGATGGCTGAGCTGAGCCTTGTCAAAACAGAGATAGCGGTTTGTCCGAAACACTTGAGGCGGGCTCGGGGGAGTCAACACAGAAGAGGGATGCTGCTCCCTTTAAACTTAAATGTTGAAACTTTTTACCAGTTCGTCATTCTGTGCCCTGCTTACCTTCTCCCCAAATGATCCCATGAAAACCAGCAGTAGATAAATGATGGCAGTGTTAAGGGGTTTAGAAAATTAGGATTTGTTTAATGCAGTGCACGTGTCACAATATCATTTTCACTGCTTATTTATCACAGCCAAAAGAATCCATGATAACAATATTATCGTGATATCTATGGAAAATCTGAATAATAATAATAATAATAATAATAATAATATTAATGCTATCAGTGAAATTCATCTTTAACTTTGTTTAATGTGTGTTTTGTATCTTTTTTGGCGAATGAATTAGACTCAAACATGAGTGTAGGGAGGAGGAGAGAGCGTAAGTGGGATGGTAAATGGACTGCACTTAAACAGCACTTTTCTAGTCAGATCAACCACTCAAATCGCTTTACACTATAAGCCACATTCACCCAGTCACACACACATTCATACAGCGCTTTTTTCTACACGTTGAGCACTTCTACCATACACTCACACACTCACTCACACTGGAACAGCCATCAGAGGCAATGCTGGGTTCAGTATCTTGCCCGAGGACACTTTGACAAGTGGACTGGAGGAGCCAGGGATCGAACCAGCGACTGTCTGATCAGTGGACAACCCGCTCCGCCTCCTGAGCCACAGCTGTCCCAGACTCTGTAACAAAAGCGAAAGAACGATTACACTGAAATGAAAAGTCAACATGATGAACTCATTAGCAAAAGAAAAAGTGAAGGTTATTTGTGGGTTTGTCGACTCCTGTCGTGTAGTCACTTGATCCATTGTTAATAAAAAAATACTGATTAGTGCAGCTTCAAACTGAATATATATCTGATTAATGTGTGCATGACAAGCCAATAAGATTGCTCTCACATTAGCAAGTCTTTCATTTAAGATTTATTCAGACTGCAAAACAGCATGCATAAAATGGACAGAGTTTTCAGATCATTGCAACCCATACAACTTTTTGGCAAAGCCAGTTAGTGGTCTATACAGTAGTTTTATTTGTCTCCAGTAAAGTTTAGCTTAGGATGAGGAACATGAAATCAAAGCTGATCATCCATGTGCAATTAATAGAGCAAATTTTGTTTAATCATATATTTTTACTTTGCTCAGGGGAAGGTTTATCTACGTAAAAACTTGTTAAAATATAACTGTTGAGGCACTGCATTGAGAGAGAGAGAGAGAGAGAGAGAGCGAGAGAGAGAGAGAGAGAGAGAGAGAGAGAGAGAGAGAGAAGATGTGAGCCAAAAAACTGAACAGTAAATGAAAGATGTCCAAAATCAAGGAAAACACTTCATCTCAGAAAAATTTCATGGTGGGATTAGTGCGATCAGCTGCTCCCTCATGTTTATAACCATACCAAAAAGGCACCAGCCATTTCCCTGAGGTGTATCATCACATTATACCACAGCAGCAGGTAAAATAATCCCCCTTACCAATGCCTTAAAAAAAAATCCTGATACAGCGCTCTAATACAATGCAGTCTAATCTTATTTAACCTAATCTTAGACTTCACCTAAATTAGCCGAACCTGTAGCCTGATCTTAAACAGGCCGAGGGAAGAAAAGCCTCATTTTGCTGATCACCTTGCCTGGCTGAAGCGGGAGCTGCGCTTTGCCTGAAAAACCCAAGATCTTCATCACTATCCATCCTCCATGTTGTAAATCTTCACCGCATCTGCAGAGAATCCTTGGTGACACAGCAGTGCGGCCCAAGCAGGCTCAGCTGGCAGACCCAGGTCACACACTGGGCCATAAAGCATCACGAGCCATCGATCGCTGCTCCCGAAGGGCAGATAACAGTCAGAACACGGGGTGATAATGCTTGAATGTTGTTGATGGTGGTCAGTCCAAATGGGGCCATTATACAGCCTGTGTTGTGATACTGCTGGGATCCTGCTCTCTCTGCTTGAAGTGCTTTGTAAATTCTTCAAGCATCACACTAATCAACACTTTAAAAAAAACAAACAAACAAAAAAAAAACATGGGAGAGGCTGACTGAGAAACTTTGTGCTAAACTTTGTATTTTTTTTTTCCTATAGTCTTCTTATTGTTATTTGTTTATTTTACAAGCTCATTATGAACACATGAAAATAAAGTCCTCATCGATTGGGCTTAGAAACCTTTCCAAACCCACAAAGGCCCTGTTTATTTGCTGGATTACTTCATTAAATTAGATTTCATCATCATCATCATCAGAATATCTTTTTCAGTCTCTCTTCCTCCAGCCTATTATCCCTCTCTACAATGCTACGACTCTCTTGTGGACTGTTACAGCTGCTTGCTGAATATCAATGTTTTCAAGCATATTATAGAATTTTTTTCCCTCACGTTTCCTAATGCCAGACTCACTCTGAATTACCTCCATTTAAACCACTGGTTCCTGCAGAGCTTTTGTTTTTCCTCTTTGCACCATAACTTCACTGAGCCACAGCATTTACCACAGAGAGACAGTGCAGTATATTGAGAGTGAGTGAGAGCGAGAGAGAGAGAGAGACACAGGGAGCCAGAAAAGGTCAGCTCCTCGTGCCGACTACACAGCGCAGACTGTTGCCTCAGATGAGCAAAGGAAGTTCAGAAAGAGCACAGTTTTCTCTCAGCACATTTGAGACATCTCCGCGCCGAGCCTCGGTCATTTATATTGGATTACAGGTCGATTCGCGGAGCTACAGTGAACAGATTGCCCTTCTTACACATGGCGCTATACTTCTCACGCTGGCTGCGCTCATTTACATGTAGACATCCATCACCCAGACTGCCAGCGCAGATGGATTTTGTGTGTCTAGGAAATAAATATTTCTCACCCCTTTATTCATCTGGAGAAATTTCAGCACCGTCCTGCTTTGCATTCAAACAGCTTCACATACAGAACATTCACTCCAGCTCAGGACTTGTCTGCAGTGTTGTACTATCGGGCCTTGAGCAGTTTTACTGGCGTAAGAAGTTGTGTGGAGCCTTATTCAAGGACACTGGTAGTAGATGAGAGAGGCAACAACTGTTCTCCCAGCAGACTTCTCCAATCTGTCCAGGGATTTGAATCAGAAGAACACTGAATCACATACTTGCTTGTTGTAAATGATCTGATCCCACTTCCGTTTTTCTGCCTTTTTTGTTTTTTGGCAGCTTATACCCTTGAAAACAATTTACTCTAATTTATCTGGCTATTGTAAGAGCATTCGGCAGTAAAATCTCCCTTTCGTTGTGTGTTGAATCACATGATGTCTGGGGTTGGGTAATACTACAATACTGCTGTCAAGAGAGATGTAAGAGATTTAGCCATTTGAACCAAGACAGATATCCCTTAGCAGACGTATCAGGCCATTGCAGGCAATATTGCTATAAGCAGGACCGCTTTATGGCGTTATTAGATGTATATGATCCTTGCATTAGTGTGATGAAGAGTGAACATTTGTTAGACATTTAATGCGCTGAATCCCCAGTTTATCTATAAACGGTTTCTTAATTGCGTTTCCAGAAAATTTACAATATCATCATTTTCTGGATAATGTGCTATAAAAACACACATACCATTTATAGGATTATATATAAGATTTCATCCATATCTCCCAACACTAATGTGTGCTTAGTTTCACAGTGAGAGTCACGTGTTTTAGATCAGACTTCAATGCCTTAATGAAACTCATATATAAAAGAGTCCAACTGATAAATTGACAATAAATTGTAGTACAAGAATTCACAACTGTGTCTCCTAGAAATGATGTTAAAAAAAATGGATCACTGGCTGGATTCTGTCCAGAGGCAACAATGTTTTTGAATGAATGCAGCTCTACATTTATTAACAGCAGTGGTGGTGATTGGGGTGGCTGGCGGATGAACAAAGCACATGACATAAAAAAGTTGATTGATGTTGTAGTCACTAGAAGTTTAACTGCAATATAACTGCAATATACTGTCAACGTAACAAAATCCACAAAACAAATATACCGTCTGTGAACATTTTACTGGTATGTTCAGTATCAACGTATTATCCACATGTCAAATACGTAAATTAACATTTCCTCATTCCGTTAATAGAAAACATAATCAGTAACCAGTCACAAACATATTTGCTGTTGCAGTTTAGTTGTAGTGACACAAAATTTCAGGGAGACGGTTGAAATTCCAGATAAGTTTTAGGTAGCATTAGCTTAGCTCAAAGACTGGAATCAGGGGGAAACAGCTAGCCTGGCTTTCTGTGAAGATAGCAAAATTCACCTACAAGCACCTTGTAGCTCCACTGTACAAAACCGTCAGTGTAAAAATGAGAATTTGCTGTTTCACAGTCAGTTATGAGCTGCAATTTTGCTTCGCTGGGAGCAGTAATTTCCTGTCCAGCTGGAATCCAGCTGCTCACGTGGTGTGTGTCAGACACTTGAATAGTTGATTGAGAAATTGAGTCCATCACGAATCAGAAGACGGGGGTGCTACAGCGTAACTTAATGTGCAGCTAGCGAGTCTACTTGCATAGCTGCTGTAGCTAAGCCCTTAGCACTGAACTACGAATACAGCTTTAGAAACAATGTTATTACATAGTTCGTTTCAACAGTACAGTGTCCCATTTTGTACATATCTTGGTCATTTAATGGATGGATTTATTGGATCAAAAAATTACGCAAAAGAGAAATTGGTTGATATATCAGGGTATTAGATTTTCTAACTGTCACTGTTACCAGTATCTGCTCCATTATTCTACTCTGCTACAGTATACAGCATAGATTTTAGGGTTTAGGCACACATGCTCGCTTACACAGACAGAAATACAGTCTTAACTGCATCCCATCCATTAATATACCACTTATATTTTGAGGGTTGCTGGCGGGCTGGAGCAAATCCCAGCTGACACTGGGCGAGAGGAGGGGAACACCCGCCCTGGACAGGTCGCCAGTCTATCACAGGTCCGACATATAGAGTCAAACAACCATTCAGTCTCACACTGGAGTCATCACTTAACCTGCATGTCTTGTGTGACTGTGAGGAAGCTGGAGCACTTGGAGAAAAACCCACAAGTACTAACCACTGCACCACCGTGCTGTTTTGAGATCTCTACTCCAGGGAATGAAATACTAAAAAATGTCTCTTCCCTTGAAACACAAAACTAATAGTTCCAACTTAACTGACTCTAATTCTTAGACAAAAAAAAACAAAAAACAGAAAAGAAGAAACAGAGTAAAGTAACATAGGATGGTCTCAAATTTCACTCCATGCTGTTAAAGAGAGGCACAGAGAGGCGGCACCGCAATTAAGTGTTGATGCAGAGCTCGTAAAGTACTTTAATTCCTCTCTCAGTCCTGGGGTGCTCTGCCTGTACTGGCCGGCTCCCTGTCTTGATTGGAAATGCTTCACTTGTTGCTGCGGTTTCCTCGCCAGGCCCCGCACTCATTAAATGCTGCTCCTTCTGCTCCCTGACCCCCACGTTTTGTAAGTTTCATCCCACAGAAAAGCACCAGTACATTCAGTCCAGACTTCTGCTTCACCCCAGACTGTTCCCCCAGCTGTTGTATTAGTTATATAAAAGTTAGATCCAAACATAAAGCTGACTCTGTGCAGCCGGCTCTGAGGCTCTGGACTTTCTTACTGCAGGATCATGAAAGGCTCTGTTACATTAAGTGAAACAATCCGCTGCGCTGATACTGCCTCTGGTGGCTCTTTAACTCTTACACTTTTGACAGGCTTTCTCAGCATTATGCTACTTCTGTCTTATTATTCATTCCACTCTTCTGTCTCTCTCTCTTTCTCTGTTTCTCTTACCACAGGTCAGGAGAGGCCATGCCATTTGGCTGTATAACAATCGGGGAAAAGAAGGATTATAACAATCCTTCAGACGTGACAGATAAATATGACCTGGGTCAGACTGTTAAATCGTGAGTATCTCTCCAGCGGCTTGCAGAGCAAAAACACCCATACAGACTCTTGAATTATGTTTCTATCTTTTCTCAAGAAACTGTCATGATCTGTCTTTATATTTCTGCAAATAACTCTGCAATGCTTCCTTTCAGGGAGGAGTTCTGTGAGATATTCAGGGCTAAAGACAAAACTACAATGAAAATGTACACGTGTAAAAAGTTCCTAAAGAAGGATGGAAGGAAAGTCCGCAAGGCTGCGAAAAATGAGATCCTCATCTTAAAGATGTGAGTTGTTGGATTGGGACTAATATTCCCTTCAGTCCAAGTTAAACAATGCATGATTAGTTTTGTGTTGGAAGATTTTCATTTGTTTTTTTCTTTTCCTTATTTCACCTTCTTAAACACAAGCTGCACAGACGACATGGATTTCTAAAAAGAAAAACGAAGCAGAAATTTTTTTTATTTATAAGTAATAAATTATTGAATTCAATTTATTATTAATAATAATAATAATAATAATAATAAAAGTCAAGTGGACCTCACTTTACTGACTGATCACACAGTTTATCTGAGTCGTTTCCTCTCAGCTTCTCTATTATCTAACTTTCCTGTAAAATCCACATCAGCATAACCTGGGTCTTGTCAAACTATTTGTCGCTGACAGCAGGCGGCGCAGTGAAGCACGGCGATGATGAAGGTGTGATTTCTATGTAAGGAGCCTTTCAAAACATGGATTCTTATTCTTCTGAAAATTGCACTTCAGACACAGCAATAACGGGGATATGATGGAAACTGCTCCAGTTTTTCAGGCGTTAATCATCAGTGGGGGTTTTTATTGAATAATCAAATGTGATGACAGTTTCAAAGGCTGCGGAGAATGCCTGGCAAAACATCAAATGCAGTCTTGAATATAAAATGCTTGAATATAGGCATTAGAAAAGAAAAGAAGTGCTCATTCAAGTACTAATCCTCATTAATTTATTTTTATGACTTCCTGCACATTGTCAGTCACAAACAACTTGGTTTTTTCTCAGTTAGAGTTTCTGACTCAAAGTCCCCCTCCACCCAAAAATATGTTTTAATTGTTACTTCACACGGTTGTTTGGGCCTCATTGTGCAGAGTAATGTATATGCAGAGTTTCACACTAAGGCTCAGTTGGAAGCCAGTTGTGGTTCAATATGCAGTTACACAGGTGTGACATGGAGAGTTGAGACATCTTGTGTCCAGCAGTTAAACTTCTGAAAGGAACAAAACTTGCATATTCATAGATTCTGGACGTTTTAATGATTGTGAGGGAGTATATGTAATTTTAAGAATTTTTAATGAGGTAATTTAACTTTTTTTTTTGTGTGGGAGAAGCATATGAGACACAGATGATTCCTTCTTACAGGCAGAGTATTAAAACACGTCTGGAGGCGATCATTAATGGTGTGCAAGAACTTTGTCATTGGTAATAACTTCACCTCTCACTGCAGCAGCTGTTTTGGCAACGTCACAGAACCATGAATAATGGCCTTAAGTGAAGAAGACATTTGCACCATTAAATGTATAAGCACAAATTACTTTTATTTTTTAAATTATTTTAATTTTATTTATTTATCTCAAAGAAAACATAGGGCATTGAAAACACAATTAGTGTGGGGAAAAATGACATTTAGATGTTTTTGTTCTACAATGAATAAATTTTCTTTTTTTTCTTTTTTTTGACAGCAAGGTGTGCTGACCTGCTCAATTTGAAATTGCCTACTAAAACACGAGAAATGGAAATGCATGAATTTCAAAAAAGCTCTCAAACGTTGCAAAAAAAAAAAAAAAAAAAAGTATACGCTCGCATGAGGTGGTTTTTCAGACTAATTGACGAACCAATATTCTGAAAAATTCAAGTCGTGGCGCCTGCTGCATCATGCCCCAAAGAGCCAGTTCCAACCGAGAGGCAGATGCTGGAAATCTGTTGTCACGTTTAATTGGGATGATTTCGTGAGATGAGAAAAAACTCAGCTTTATTCATATAACAGAACTCAATGGAAACAGACACACAATTGTGTTTTGTCGACTTTTCTAAAAATGTCTGTTTTGGGCAAGACTGCAGTGCAAACCCGGTAATTGAAGTAAATGAAGCCTTGGAAGTTCAAGTTCAAACAATTCCTACAGCTGTCCCAACTTTTGATGATGACTTGCAAACCCTCTGTCTGTACAAAGGTAGTGAAGGAACAGACTGTGTTCTCCACCCTCTGATGCATTATTAGGACAATACTGCAGGAAGTAGGACGGTATATTTCTATCAGAATGGAGAGAAAAAGGAAGACAGTCTGACTGATCAGGGGTTCATCCTACAGCGAGATAATGAGCCAAAACATTAGAGGAAAGGAAAGCAAAGGTGAAACAGGCAAAAATAAAAGTGCAGCACATTCGTAGGAAAAGTGCTGAGACAAACTTTCTGAACAATATTTGATTTCCCTTGTAGAATGTCATGAGTGTGTCACTGAATGTCAGATTAAATTTAGTTCAACAAGTAGATTCCATGATATTAAATTTCCAGGTGTTTATTTGTACTATTCTTTAATTTCAAACACAGAGACTTTGAATGATTTGAATTTAAATTTAACAGCTGGAAAAATCCAAGTGTAAAAAGTATGACCGGTAGTGTAGGCATCCAAAAACCCTTCTGGAATAAAACCAACCCTCCCCAAACAATATGAAGCAGTACTGTCCACTTGTTACGTATGACTTTCTTTGTTTGGTTGACTGCAGAGTTGTTTACATCTTCTCCTTGGCTGAAACTGAGTTTCTGGTGTGTGATGCAGAGACAATGTGGGATTATGCACAGAGGGACATTACACAACCTGCTCTTGAAGATCGTTCAGTTTTTTTTTCTTCAGGGCAAAGCAGAGAGCACAGAGCTTTAGTAGCACAACGATCCATGTGAGGAAAGAAAAAGAGCGGTGTAGGCCAGTGCATGCAGTGCACTCACACTGTTACAACACTTACAACAGCTGGATCAGTGGAGAACAAACCCTGATCGGCTGCTGTAGAGAAAACAATATCATTGTCCACATGTATCTGTGATAAGCTAAAAATAGAGCATGTCCCCATCTGTGCCCCTTAGCTACCTGGACTACATTCATCGCCATTTTAATTCAACGCACATTTTATGTATATGTGCTTTTAGAAATACCAACAATAGAACAAGAATTGTCCAAACGATGTCCACTACTTTCTTCTAAACAGCTGTGCTTTCCCTCGGCTCCCTGATGTTTGGGATAAGTAAATTACAGTTGTGAAACACTACACCTGTCAGTGACACAAAATGAGAACGATGCATTAATGTCCCAAATCTTTTTCCACTCAGTAACCTGTTTAGTCTTGAATGAATGAGTTAAGCCATTTCAGACGGAGCTTCATTCTTTTTTGACCGTGTTCCTTGTTCAGTTCTTCAATATAAAATGTGAAAAGGATCATGGAGGCAGCAGGAGTGTTTTGTCAACTTCATGGGGCATTGACAGGCAGGAACACCACTCTGCAGCTTCAAGTATTGTAGCTTTATGGGTTAAATTCACCATGAAGTTTCCCAGCTGGTACTGTTGCTGTCTTTATGCCCATATGGATAAATTAGAGCACGTAAATCAGCTTATCTGTGGATGGGCAGTTGAACATGCAGATCTCAGTCATGTCTTGAATGAATGATTCAGATGTCGTATCTCTCTCTCTCTCTCTCTGTGTGTCTCTGTCTTGTGCTTTGTGATGCGTCTCCTCAGGGTGAAGCATCCCAATATTCTCCAGCTGGTGGACGTCTTTGAGACCAAAAAAGAGTACTTCCTCTTCCTTGAACTGTGAGTTCAGATGTCTGATGAGCCGGGAGAAAAGGCTCTCTGCTTGTCTTTGCTGTAGCTGGGGTCTGTTGAACTGTATGTGCTGATTATTCACTCTTGGGGAAAGAGCGGTTGTAGCCCGAGGCCCTGTAGATATGAGAACATCTCTGAACTCCACTCATTTGGTATTCGGATATGATTGCTTGCTAGCTGCTCCATTCTCATCAGCATGTGTTCTTGGGGAATTTGATGCATTTCCATGGATGTGCTAGATGTAGGATACTCATCTTGTCCTTCGAGGACACTTGATTTATGGGTTTGTGGTTAGAAAGAAAATGATCAAACACAAAAGAAACAGTGGGGATATGACTGAAACCATTTCCTTGAAACAGGTATGGCAGATTATGCAGTCTTGTCAACAGATTTTACTCTGGGAATTATGTAATTTCAATTTAAATATTCAATACAAATATGCAAATATATATATAAATATGAATATAAATATGCAAAAGTACAGTTATATATTTCTATACTATCAGTCCTTTTTTGCCTTTTGAATAGTCTCATTATTGTCTCGTCATCCAGCAAAGACAACAAATGCTTTTCAAAAAAAATAAAAATAAAAAATAGATGCCTGAAATCTCCTGAGGTTGAAATAAAATCACATTTGTAGTTTTCAACAACAAACACCTAACATATTTCTTGTTTCTACAGTGCAACAGGCCGAGAGGTGTTTGACTGGATCCTGGATCAAGGCTACTACTCAGAGCGAGACACCAGCAACGTGGTGCGCCAGGTGCTGGAGGCTGTCGCCTACCTCCACTCCCTGCATATCGTGCACAGAAACCTCAAGGTAACACACCACAGGACTTGGACTATACTGACTAATCTGGGTTTTAGGCAGAAGTAAATAAGACATTATGACTGTGGTGGCAATAAAACTGTAATCCATCTAAAAGGATTTCACTGTTCACCATGAACTTCTGCTTATATAGTCACTGGTCTCTTTTTACCAGGACTCATTTCACTGTTCAGAAATGACAACACCACTGAAATTCATACTCTGCACCTTAAACATGAATATTATATTAACTGTTGTCACTGTAATACGTCATTGTCCACAGTTGGAGAACTTGGTTTACTACAACCGTCTGAAGCACTCTAAAATAGTCATCAGTGACTTCCATCTTGCCAAGTTGGAGAATGGACTAATCAAAGACCCCTGTGGGACACCAGAGTACCTGGGTGAGCATATAGATTTAAGAGGTTGTCATATGGACAGATTGGTGGAGAACGTCACGTCTCGGCTTTTAACGTCAGGACATTTTTATCAAATGTCTGTGCTCTTGTGCAGCTCCTGAGGTGGTTGGCAGACAGCGATATGGGAGGCCTGTGGACTGCTGGGCTACAGGCGTCATCATGTACATACTGTAAGTTGTGAAAGGAAAAATGAAGAGAGATTACTTAATAGACCTTGTGTAAATATGGTATACAGATGTTTTCTTGACTCCCAAAGCTCTATTTTTCCCAGGCTGTCAGGAAACCCTCCTTTCTACGATGAAACCGATGATGATGATTATGAAAACCATGACAAGAACCTGTTCCGCAAGATCCTGGCAGGCGATTATGAGTTTGACTCTCCATACTGGGATGACATCTCTGACTCAGGTACTTTTAGGATAATGTTAACACTGTGAGGGAACAAAATTGCAGCTTGCTGGGTAAACATTTCAAATTCCAGAGGGTTTTCCCCTCTTCTTACCTCTGGAGTGTTCAAACACGTTGTATTTATGTTCCCATCCATCAGGAGAATAAACGCTTTTTCATTGAGGTTTGTCTGTGTGATTTCTCTCTGACAGCCAAGAGTCTGGTTGCTCGTCTGATGGAAGTGGATCAAGACCAGAGACTGACAGCCCAGGAGGCTATAAACCATGAATGGTAGGCAGCAGAGCTTTGAGATATTGTGAAGCCCATTTAAATCAGAACAAAGTGATCAGACTGTATTAATGTGATCAGAAAGGCGGCATGAGATCGGGCTTTCTTGCTTGTTTGACACGTCAATTATAACTGTGTTGGGAAACTTAATAGCATCAAAACTGAGGCTTCACTTGACAATAAACCAAAGCTGCTTTCCACATTATCCAACATGAGTTTAAAAGATATTTTTAGCAGTGTGACACTAGGGATGGCAATGTCTGAAATATCTAAAACAAATATTTTGTTCCAGGCATTCAAGGTCCCTGAGGATGTATTTCAGTGACTTTGGTGATCCAATGACATTTCCTTTAGCACCACCTGCAGGTTGACATTTTCAGATTCCTGTTGAAATGTCCTGACAATTACTGGATTCACTGGTATCAGGGATGCCCCCTTAAACGGGTTCAAATTGCACCTGTGAAACTTTTCAGCTGTTGCTGGTGATGCTTCCTCTTCAGTGGTTCCTCTGACTTGTGCTGTTCCCACTAGGCTTCATCTTCGGCCCCATTCTTTTCCACAGACATGTTTTTTCACCATGTCAAATTATAAACAACCACACTGGTTGTGATCATCACTGCTACGCGGATGATTTCCAGATGTTAAAAAGTTAAAAGTGCTGGATGACCCTGAACTTTCTTCAGCAAGTGAACATAAATCTGAAATAACTGAATTTGGCCCCCCAGAGTTCATCTCCTGAAACTAATGACATTCAACTCTACTTTACTTATATTTAGTATTAATTAGCCAATGTATGTTAACACATTTAACCCTGCAATGACTGATTTTTTTGGCCACTTTAAACAAGAAACAAGTTTGCATCAATGACTGTATTATAAAGACGAACAACGCATCTCCACTTCTTACTGCACAAAACTGAAGCCAAAATATCAGGGATACGAGTGTCGCTATGTTGCACTGGTGACGTAATTTTGAGCCAGAGTCTGCACAGCAGTGATCAGGGAGAAGAGTCACAGTAACAAGGTCCTGCCCAAACACCTGCTCGACCCAATCGCGAGTCAGTTACACCTGTCAATCATGATGTTGCACGTTTTGTAGCATCAAATAGCTAATTAAAACCAAACTTATCAGAAAAATGAACAATTGAACACTAAGGAACGTGGTAAACATTATATCTGCTAAATAAAAGCATGTTAACATTTTCATTGTGAGCTTGTTAACATGATGATGTTAGCATTTGGCTTACATCACCACAGCGCCTAAGTACAGACCTCACAGCTTCTGTTTTGTCTTCTTCTTCTTCTTGGTATAACCACAGCACAGTCTGTGTCCCAGTATAGAAAATAATCAAATTTGCAGAAAGCACCCTTTGTTATCTGTTATTTTCTTATATGGGGGCACCTTATTGAGCATTGCTTTGGCGGTTGCTACTGTTTGAAGGCATTGAACTGTTTATTATTGTGTTAAAAAATCACATATTGATCAATTTTCAGTTCGACTGTTCGCCCTTCTTAGTTGCATCTGACAGAGGCGCTTCCAGCAAACTATAAACTTTGAACACAATTGATCGTCACAAAGGCAAAAGCTAGAAGAAAAGGGCCCAGGCAGAAAAATGATTAGAATAACAATAAAAGGCTAAACAGTCCTTGGCAAAAGTTTTTTAGTCAGAAAAAAGAAGAGTAAATTGAGTGGTACTGTGTGCAGCAGCCTGTGACATCCAAAGATAGGGGAAGTATAAAGCTGTTGTGTTTTTCCCATTTTGTGCAACAGGATCTCTGGTGGTGCAGCTTCAGATAAGAACATCAAGGAAAATGTGTGTGCACAAATAGAGAAGAACTTCGCCAGAGCTAAATGGAAGGTAAGCCCTTTTGTTCTCTCCTCGTGGAAGCTGTTCTTCAAAATTCCTTCAGTAGTTGTGTGGTCCTTGAACAGGCAGGTATTGTAGCGCAGTATTGTGTAACTGTGAGTTGAGGCAGTCCGATGAGAGTTGATGTTCTCTGAGCAAGTTTTCAGGTTATTGAACCTATCGGAGATCAGTTTTTCTACCTCCTCCCACAGAAAGCGGTGCGGGTCACCACCATCATGAAGAGATTGAGAGCACCTGAGCAGAGCGAATCGAGGGCAACCAGCCCAGCAGCTGGCGCCCCAGCAGACCCCGCAGCTCCCCAGGCTGCCACCGACCCCTCCGCACCTTCATCTGGTGCAACACCTGAGGGAGCCCCCGCTGCGGCCACAGAGCTCCCTGCCGGAGTGGAGATAAGCCAACCAGCGCCAGAGGCCTCAGCCGGGGTGTCAGCGTCAGACGCTGAGCCACAGCAGCAGAGCCCAGCACTGCAGGAGGCCGAACCCACACCGCGTTGTAATGGAGAAGCATCGACTGCTCACCACGCACCCGCCGGGGCCGGGGACGAGCAGGGTTAGACACCCGACCCCTGCCCCTTCCCCGTGTGACCTCTGCAGTCCCCACCAACTCCTGCACACTGTACATTAGCTGCTAGCATGGTGACACTGACTCTGCTTCTCTCTCACTTGCAGCATTAGCATCATCTCATGGAGGCTGTGTGCTACCTTTCCTGAGTGCTGCGTTGCATTGGCTTTCTCTTTACATGTATTGTGTCTTTTTTCACTGACCCCTCTGGTGTTTTCCGTCAGATTACATAAACCACATCTATCTCCCCACATTATAGGTTTATGGGCGAAGACAGGTTTGCTGTCAAGCTGTGGCTTACAGCTGAAGTCTTCTCCACTTAGTGATAAGAGAATATAGGAAGACATAATTGTGCAGAAAACAGCTTTTATTCCTTTTTAATGAGCCAACTTGGGAAACTTCTCTCTGCCAGTCTTGCAATTATAGTATTTGTTCTGAGAATCAGTAGAAAATGTTTTGCTTTTCCCTAAATTTGGATCTCGTACTGTAACAGAGTAAGTGCAGGCCCTCACATATATCCCTCTCACATGGGAAATATATTTATCTTTCCTATATGTTATTGTCTACACCAACCAGTTATTGTGCGTTGAACAATACTGAGATTGGACTGGGAGTTTTTATGCCCAGTACTGTATTTTGAACTATAGGCAGCTTCACACATAAGCACACACACAAACACTATGTTCCTTTGCTAACTTCCTGCTCAGGAAAGAACCTCATAGCTGTAAGTGTAAAGATTCTGTATATAGAGACCTTTGTAGAAGTAGCCGAAACAGCATGCATTCTCACTTTTTGCTGTTCGTTTTACATTTACAGCCACTTGGTGGATAAAGATGCGCTACTCGTCTTATCGCAGGCCACAGCACTCTCGCCTCTTTGCCACAAGCCGTGTCGAGGCTAATGTTCTTTTCAAAAGCTTACTGCAGCTACACTTTGCTGTCTTATTACTACTGTTCAGTTAGCACCCCTGCTGTCAATGTAAGTTATATGAAAAGAAAATTTTGAAAAAAAAAAACTGTCATTACATAGCAGTTCTATGCATTCAAATTAATTTGTAGCTTTTCTTATTTAGAAACATCACAGCAGACTTCATGATATCTTTATCCATCACGTGACACAAATTGTTTCGTTTTTCTTTTTTGTTGTTGTTGTTGCTAGTTCTCAGTCTACCTGTGTCTCCTCTGACCTAATCCTGTCCTTTGTATTTGGATACTGACTCAAATGCCACACGTCTTAATATTTGGTTTTAACTGTAAAAACAAAATGTGCATTAACAGACCACATGCGGCTTTCAAGGGAAGACATGCATCATTTTGACTTTGTGGTAACTAGGGTCATCTTTACCAACTCAGCTTTGTTGACCTGTATTGTACTGAAACAATGTATGAAGCATATGTTTAACATTTCAGAATTTATTTATTTTATTTTTTATTATTTATCTGTGTATATATATATTTTTTTTTATTTACAAAGATTTTCAGCTTCTACTTGATAAACAGTAATAACAAACCATCCTCTCGTCACTGGTCCCCTCGAGCATTAATAAAGAGCTACAGAAGGAGTTCTCTGTAATCACACTAGAGGAAATTGAGCAATATTCGACTGGCTGCAGAAACTGTGATTCCTGGTGTCCATGTACCTGTCAGTACAAGTCTATAGTCCTGGCCACTTAACTAACACATGGCTGCTGTCGGATCTGCGTGTGTGTGTGTGTGTGTGTGTGTGTGTGCGTGTGTGTGTGTGTGTGTGCTGTGCTGTGCGTGTGTGACCAACATTATTTCCTGCTTGAACACACTATTAACCATTGGTTTTTATTCCCTGGTCACACAGAGACAGCAGCCACATTGTTAATACAATTATTAAATGATATCATTAAAGTGTAATGTGTCCTGGCTCGTGCTCGGCTTCTTTGTCTGACTCTGCCCAACCTCAAGAGTATTTACTGTGCAGACCTGTGAATTTATATGAAAACGTGCATTTCAGATCAAATCGGGAGAAAACTGATCACATGTATTTATTCAAGTTTGAGATAAGTTTGTATCTACACTGTATTTCTACATGTATCTCCTTTTCATTTCTGCTAATATTGATCGGTACACACACCGATCTTTCAGATTATACCATGATCAGATCGTTTCTTATATTGTTGAAGATAAACATTTAGATTTTAACGAGAGGCTTAACCAGAAGAGATTTTTATGTGAATAGATTATTTCATGTGGTCCGTTCTATTTGTTTAGATGGCAAATAAATACTGTTGAAATACTGTTACATGGTTTAAAGCAATGCTTTTTTTCCCCCAATACATTTGTCACTATATTTAGTACTCCCATGTCTGTTCATTTTACCATGCACTTACAGGTGTATTTGTAGATGTTTGCCAGGACCAGTGGTCACCTGTAGGTCCTGTCCTGCATTTGTGAGCTCTGTACCGTACTCCTTGACTGAGTTGATGACTTTGATGGTAATAAAATTTAATTCATCTGTTTATTCATGCGTGGTCCTCTCGTTTCTCTACAGTCAATGGACAGAGGGTGCATGAGAACTTTCAAAGCAAAGATGGCTCTGTGGAAGACTATTTAGAGAAAACGTGGGAAACAGCCTGTGTCATCACGCTCCACTTTCCCCTTAACCCGGTGGAGAGCATCTGTGTTACACTGTCTCAATTAGCACAAGCTTAGCGCCCTTCCTGGTGCGGTGTGAACTCGTGTTTGAAAATCCCAGCAGTGCCATTTGGTGACACATTCCAGGATACTTGAATTGCATCGTGTTGGAAGAATAATGCAGAGAGCTCACTTTCTGGGCCCTCTGGGGTTTAAATAGGCTGCCTCTCGGGAGCCTCTCTCTTTTTCATGCCCATTGTACAGTCATATGCATCCATCCATACAGCCTCCAGGCCTCAGGAGGATCCTAACTCTGTCTCTGTGTCATTGGATGACTGCATTAAGAGTGGTAGGGTGAGGGAAGTGTCAGTTTCCTGTTTCTCTCAACCGGCAATGCAGAGATGAAAGACCACTGATCAGAGTCTGTCCTTGCCGAGAAGAAAAGAGGAGTTTACAAGGAATACCAAAATATTTCATCCTGTGGGCAAAACCAAACATACATACTAATAAACTAAGTGAGTTATGCAGTGCAATCAATACAGGAATGCTAAAGCAACAGCAAGCAAGAATGAATCTACTCACACAACTTACTGAGCTCTCCACAGCTCTGCTTATAAGAAGCGTTTCCACGTCTCAGCTCTATCAGATTCACACTGACAACAACAATGTTCCAAGTGAGGAATTATGATAGTGATGAATGGCTGTGGTGTGTGGTATTGATTTATTAGCATTCTCAGGTCAGAAAGCAATCAATCACAACAACTCTGCTTATCAGTTTGCCACCTCATCTTACTGCACACTGAAGTCCCACAGAAAAAAAGCACACTTCTACAATGTTGCATTTTTTTCAGTAATTAACTGTAATCAGTGTCAGCAGCTGTGTACAACAAAGCCTCCCCATTAATAAAAAATGTCTAAAGCATCCATGGTAAAAATCGATCTGCAGTTCTTCACTTTTCTATTGTAAGGCAGCTTTATGTAGCAGAAGAAACAAACAGTCCACAAAAATGAATGCAGATTTGTGTTGCAGCACTTTGTATTTCTTCTCTCCTCTCCCATTAACTCCCATTAACTCCTTTCTTGACCCTTCACATTTATCTTGTAGCACTGCGGAGGGGACTCAGCCGCAGACTGAGAACCACTGAACTAGACTAAACTCTAAAGTTGTTAAAAGTAGCTCCACCTGAACCAGCTACAACGGTAAATACCAGCACAGTGCTCGTCAGCGTTAACAACATAACAGCCTAATGTAAATTAGTCATAGCGGTCTTTTTTCTGCAGAACGAGATTTTGATGCTGTGTTGTACCTAAATAAAAAAAGATATGAGTGCTTTTCCTCCACTGAGTATTTTCCAAGTGTTGTTAAGCAAACGTGTTTAAAGCAACAATACATCATAAACTGTCTCACTTTTATAGTTATGGGTTACTTTATTGGGTACATTTTTTTAAATGGAGCTATTCAACGCTTTGTAGATGCTGTTCCATATGAACAGAACAGTGCACACTGTTGCATCCTGCCATCTGCTGACTGATAACATGTAGTGCAGCTGTATACAGGATACTTGTGATGGCATGGGTGCAGCAGAGGGCAGTGTTGCTCCCTCTTTTCTCCACTTTTGAAAGGCATTGGTGGTCCACAGTGATTATTGCACACTCCCCTCCCCTGAGTCTCCTCCTGCATATGGTTACTGCATGAGAGTATATGAAAAGTGGGAGTTCATCAAGGCCAGAACAGGGTGGAGCTAAAATCTTTAACCTAGTTTGCGACTGCTCCCAAGTTGAGGCTTTAAATTAAAGTCATCTCATCATCTCTTCAGTGGACTGAGTTTCATTTTTAACAGTGGCCAAGTCTGTAGGTCTTCAGAGGGATGCCTGTGAACAAAGACCCAGTTTCATGGCATGCCAGACTTCTGCCTCTCACTATCTGACTTCAGAGTTTCTGCCCCAACAAAGCAGTAAGTGTCCGACTGCTCTGACTGCATCCGTGAGACAGACAGAGCAGATACCCACAGAATGCCACCGCTGCCTCTGAGCCACCGAGCACCAGATCAGACTCAAAGATAAGAGCGAGCTGGATTCCACATGTGATGTCAATTGAATGATGTTGGTGGTACCACTGCCTGGCATTATATCATGTGATATGCCACTGTGGAGATAACGTCCCACAGTAATACATCTCTGTTGTGGTGCTGTGAAGAATGGAGCACAGAGATGTCTGACCAGATTTTGCATATCCAAAATGTGGATCAGCTTCTTGGTTTCTGAATCAGAGACAGAGGTGGCTGGATTAGAAGTGATGTGGTGATGATGCAGATATAATTGGTGCCCTCTGTTCGCAACTATCAAACTCCCACCCTGACGCCTCTCGTCTGCTCTGCTGCAGGGATCAGATAAGCAGAGGGAACAGAACTCTGTCTATGGGGAGGAATGAAGGGGACAACAGATGTCATCTGACGGCTGGAATGCCCTGTGATGCTTTTCCAAACCATTTGACCTACTGTCTCCTGTGTCCCGAAGCAAACCCATGCTGGGTTTAAAAGGTGCCTCCAGACATGCTCTCATCTCCACATTTTGAAATGTGTCATTGAGGCTGAACTGAGCAGATGAATGTCTGTTTGTAGGACGGCATTTGTGACATACAGTACACTTTACATGTAGAGTATATTCAGATCCATAAAGGAAAGTATGTTGTGTACTTATTTGTGAAGTCGCAGTCAAATACAAAAAAAAACCCCCACAAAGGAACAAATGTTATCTGCACTCAGATCTGTTTTTATTCATACTTTATGCAAATTGAAACCGTGCTTCAGTGCTTCTTCTACTTTGCTCATTATGTTTTAAACTTGTGATGTCACAGGGTTGGTTTGCCCCACTGTATTGAACAGATGCACTGGTAGAGACAATGAAAGACAGAGACAGTGAAAGATAGAGATGTGATAGATAGACAGGGTGAAAGACAGAGAGTGAAAGATAGATATTGAAGAGACAGCGAAAGACGGAGGCTGACGAGCCACGGGATATCAGAAGACAAAAGGGAGGCCACTATTGTATTACTCCTGGATGTAAAAATGAGTTCTACAGGGGTAAAGCCAATGACAAAACTGTCCATTTTCATAAAGTGCTGCTGAAACTGAGAGCGGTACTGCTGCGGCGGCTAGCAGTGCTGTAGAGAAAGAAGGAAGAGGAAGATTACATTGAGAAAAAGACCTTTTAGTCAGGCAAGTTAGTTGTTCACTGGAACAACAGCCTAAAACCTGAAGTTGCTCCGTCTGTTTTCAATTTCACTGCGTGATCGTGTCCTCCACTGACCACCCAACATACTCTAACAACAGTGATAAAGAGGCATCAGTCCGCCACAGGGAGAGGGCAGTAACCAGGCAGGGAAGAGACAGGTAGAGCATTTAGACTGTGAGTAAAGATGGACAGAGCTGTGACATCACCCACAGGTTTGTGAAGAGCAGTTTTGAAGCTCAAAGATGGCTGCTCCACCATCTCCATCTTGCCAGTGCCTGACTCCGCCGAAATCCCGTCTAATCCAAAAATGGACAAAGAGGAGGGACACGAATGAGGCCAAGACTTTGGTGCATGCCGGCTTGTGGCAAGCATATGCTCTCCCAGTAGGGCTGAACGATTAATTGCTATTGCAATAATAATCATGGTTAAAATGTCGACAAGGAGTGTGTCAAGTAAGCCAAATACCACCGGCCAAGGATTACTGACAGAAATGTTTGAAAGCATACTTCCATATGAACGTAATTCAAAACGGCTCAGAGAAAGTACTCAGGCAATAACAGAGTTCATAGAGAAAGATATGATGCCTCTCAGCACGGTGACCAAGCCTGGGCTTACGGCTTTGATAAATATACTGGATAAGCAGTACAGCATGCCCTCCCGCTCATTTAGCCAGGTCGCCATGCCGGAGCTATATAAAAAATGCAAGCTGAGAGTCGCAGTGGAGCTGAAAACCATTGAGTTTTTCGCTACTACAACTGACCTGTGGTCAAGCCGTACAGCGGAGCCCTATCGGAGTCTTACGCCGCATTTCATTAATGAAGACTTCAACCAGCTGGGATCTCCATGAAGAGAACCATGTCTGCATCATGTTGGACAATTTTACATTCTCACAAGGCTGTAAGTTAAACAAATCAGTCAATATACTACTGTGATGGAAGTAGTTAAAAATATGTAATTCATATCAATTCATGCATCATCTAATTTCATCATGACATATAGGCCTGGCCTACAAGAAAGAACAGTTTATGTTTAATCTATCAAATATTGTGTTAGTCATAATATAGAATGATTTATTGCTTGTGTTTGTTGAATAATACAGAAGATAAGGAACTTATCGCATATTAAAATCACAATATTGGTAAAAAAAGAAAAAAAAAAGATAAAGCAATTGCATTATTTTCCCAAATCGTTCAGCCCTATCACCCACCTGTCACTCAAAGCAGCACGCCCTCAACTATGCAGAACTTTAAGCCTTCAAAAATCAAAACGGTGAGGCTGTAAACAAGTTTATTTCTGCTGCGAAGTTGAACATTTTAACATGGGAGTCTAAGGGGATTGACTCGTTTTTGGGGCCAGCCTCAAGCGGCCATTCAAAGAACTGAAGTTTTTGGTACTTCCGTATTGGCTTCATTTTTCGGCCCTGGAGGTTGCCCCTTGTTAGCAACCCACAAAAGTCATCAATCACATCAATTATGCACATACCAAAGCAATCAGTATTCACCAACATGTCACAGAAACATACAGTAGTTGTTCAACATCACCACTGACTGCAATAAAGTTCATCATGAAAGTTTCTCTCATTAAACTAATTTGTCACTCCAAACAGCAGAACCTATAAACACCTGTGGCCCCCACTCCCATCCTGACTCTAAAAAGCCTAAAGATTTCCACAGCATCTCTGCAGCACAGGAGTGATGATGGAAGATCGGCTACACAATGTAGAAGCCAAAACGACTGTCAAAAATTCAAAGTGAGCCACAACTATCATAAACACCCGGGCCTTAAAGTATTCACCTAAAACTCATGTCATGATTCCTAAGCTATAAGTCACAGCTGATGCAAACCCCCGAAATATCCTAAATATTTCTTACCTTGACTCCTCGTTTTCCAAAGCAGTCAGACAGGACTCCAAACGTCAGATAATCCAACCACGTTATCCCCAATTCAATTATGTTCCTCACCACCATCTTATTTCTTCCATTTGTAATGGGTGCAATAAAGTTTTTTTAGCTAGCTAGTAGCCCGACTACAGAAAAGCCGTCACACGTGTGGCAAATTAAAAATAAAACAAACATATCGTACCCATCAGGAACCAATGTGAGGACCAGTAATTCACTTTTGGAACTATTATAATATATTGGAATAATATATCTTTTTCAAAGTGCTGACCGTCAATTCAGGAAGCCGCGGAGGCCTGACTCGGGATTGGCTCGCAACAAAAGCGTTTTTGATTGGCCGATGTTGCTAATGCACGTTTTGTTTATGACCGAAATGTCCGTTACACAATTAAATCACTGTTATGACAAGTGACAATTTGGAGTATTTCATTCTAACCTAGCCTTTCCATTTTACTTAACATACGTCTTAGATGAATAGCACTGAAGCCCTCTATTGCACCTGCACTGCAATAACTTATAACAGTCACTTCATGACAAATACCTAAGCCGGACATATTCTATATTTTTGGTATTGTCAACAAATTCTATGAAAAGAGCAAAACCAACAAAACCAACAATAAATCGCTAGTATTGTCTGTGTAGGCTTTTATATCTTATTCCTCTGTGAGGAATAGAGTTCCACAGCTGTCCAAAAACTATTAAAACACATAATTGAGTCATACTGTTGCACTGGGTAACAAACACTGCATAGTGCATATTCATTACACATTTTGAAGATTTACATCTTCAGCAAGAACAAACTGGTTATGGGCTGAGATCAACAAAACTGGGGAAGTCAGGATGTGTTAAGGATGAATAAATTATGGGTTTAGCTCTTTTCATAGGATTTATGGACAATAAGAAAAATACGGAATATCTACAGCATTATTAAATTGCATGTCACTTACTTGTAAGCTGTCCAATCAGAGTCAAATAAAACAAATGTCTATTGGCTTGAACAGTTAAAACTACATAATGTTTTGCAAGAAAAAAAACAACAATTAGTCATAGTTACTAAGACAGCTGAAATCCACAGATGAACTGTGGAAAGTTCTTCAAGATGCTTGGAACAACCTACCAGCCAAGTAGCTTGAAAAACTTTGCACTGAGGAGAATTAGTGCTGTTTTAAAGGCAAAGGGTGTTCACAGCAAATAATGACTTCATATACATACTGTATATATATTATTTTTTATTATTTTTTTTTTTCTGTTAACTGGACCTTATGTGACTTTAATTGATAAATAAAAACTATCTATGACTTACTTTTGAAATCATCGTTGCATGTACTGTATATCTACAGTATCAGTATACACATGGTGTGTATAGCACTGAATAAAATCACATAGGCTACTTAAACTAAATATATTATGTTCATTTTAACAACATAATGATGTTTTGTGTCTTAATCTCTTCAGTACAACATATGGTGCTGCCATGAGGTAAAATGCTTGTACTCTACATACTTCTCTCCTCTGCTCTTTTCCAACTGCCCATTTTCTTCTCTCTCACTCTTCTTCTCTGCCACTTTACTCCTGACCTAGATTGTTGTGGGAGAATGTGAGTCACTCTTGTGCTGATCTGGGGTCAGCTCTGCCATCAAGGCTTTTATGAGGTGCAGAAACTCTGATGAGCTTGACTGACAATGCTCTGACCTGACAACAGCCTTTTTCCCTCGGGTGCTGTGAACCAGATTGGCCTTTGTGAACTCCCATCACATATTGCATCATTAGTCATTATAGGATGGAAACAATACTGATGACTAAGGGATCTTGGGAGTGCAGAGCATCATGAAATATTGTACAACCAATGAACAGTAACATTGGTGGTCCATAATGCCCTCATATAGGCATACAAATTACTGTAAGAGGCTGTAAGAAGGTGTGAAATTCTTGGGGGTACTCAACAAATATGTCTCAGACTCAGCATCAACATTTAGACTGCATTTCTGGCTGTCATGAAGTAACACAAGGTTGGACCACTTACTCTGAAAGAGCCAGTACCTGAAGTGAGAGGGGTAAACATGAGAAGCAGAGTCCTCTGGCGTCACCTCCGAGACATGAGGTGTGTTACTTTCATTGACCCAAATGTACAAAAGCAAATAAGTTTACTTTCATGGTTAATCTGACAATAACAATTTTGTAACTTCTGTGTAAAATATGCTAGAAGTGAAATAAAATCCCATTTGTAACAAACTAGAGACAGTTAAATGTTCAAGCCTTACTAGGCAAATGTAATTTAAGCTACAGTCTCTGTAGCACTAGCACTTAACATTAGCAAGGTGTAAGGTTCTAACTTAATGCTAACATTGAATATTAGTTAGCTAATGTAAAGCGTAATTTGTTGTATATGGTGATATTTGTTTGTCAGCGCAGTTACGTTACAGTTCTCATGCTCAGCATTTTATGTTTTATCTTTAAGTTCTGAAGACAGGCTGATTTTAATGTTTTAATAATGGACTAAAAGAAATATTAGCCTCTCCATGCTAATATCACCTGCACATTAGCCAATGTCAACCAGGTTGTTTACATAATTTTGGATACCTTGCTCATGTAGCTCACACAATGCAAGAAAAGAATATTTAGCTAGTGGTTTTTACTTGATAAAAAACTTTATGTTGCCATTATTAAGACCTGAGCTATTAAAAGTAAAAGTGAAAGGTTTCAAATCTGGTTACATTCATTTAGCAGGAAGACCGCTAATGGAGGGAACACACATTATGCCTGGGGACTCTACTAATCTTTTCCAATTGGGTGGGATCCCCCAGACGCAAGTAAGTGTAATTCATCCATCATTCAATTTTTTACACCTGATGTGTTTACTACATCTCCTACTGCCACATGTCAAAATGGCTTCCATAAAAAGTCTCATTGGCTGCCATTGACTTGTAAAAGAAGAAATAAATGAGATTCTAAGATGAAAAGTAAAACTAGTTATGTTAACAATTATGTTAATGCAGATAGAATACATCTTGTACAATCACTGTTTTCTCAATGGCTTGTTGTACTATACCTCATCACTGACCAGATAAAAATGTGGGATGGTCTGTTTATTGAGATTTGTTAAAGGTAGAATGTCTTTGGACATTTTGTTGAGAAATTAGTATTGTTTAACAATCCTAGATAAATCTCCTGCAGGTATATTCTGATTATCTACTTAAGTATAAAAATCTGTGTTAATGAACCTTTAAACTGATCAAGCCTCATCTGTCATTAACTGATGGGGGTTAGGTTCTAACATAATCCATATCTATTAGGCCCAGAGGTAGAGACAGAGAACAAATCTCTTCCTGTGTCCTTTCATAACCAGTAGATCCATTACAAACACAAATGCAATGTGTATGTTTTATACAAATGTGCATACATATCTCTTTAACAGGTACAACTTTATTCCAAGGATCCAGAGGGTTCTGGGCAGAACATGGAAAACATCCAGTATCAAGCCAATCACAATGAAGGGGGGGAGCATTCCATTCTTATAAAATATAGAGCTTTAATTTATTAGTCAGCAACAACAATGGAAAGGGAAGATAAAGTAATTTACACAAGTCATTACAATAACATCACCTCTGTGCATTTAGTGTTTTTTCTTTTTTTCATAAAGTCTGATGATGCAAAAAATACAAAACAAACAAAAACACTCAAAAACTAAAGACACATTTTTAAAAATACCAACAAATTGTACAACCTCTCTTTGCATTTTTTTTTTTTTTTTTTTTTTTTTTTTTTTTTTTTGCTGTAGAAACCCCTGTTCTCATTTGGAGGAGACAATCAGGAGCTGTGATTGATTCTGGGAATGCAGACAAATCCCAACTTGAGGAGCAGATACAGATACCCCTGTATGAATTATGGATGCAAACTTCCCAGAGGCGTTCATGCTGACTTTCATATGGCCTGAATAGAAGCTAGACCAGGTGTGCTAAAAGCCACTTTCCCAGTTGTATAGTCTTATACATGGAACTCCATTAATTCATGTCTTGGGGAACTGCTGTACTAATATTTTTAATAGAATAGTAGAACCTTTGCTCACTTCTTAATATCACCCTTCTAAAATTCTAACTGCCTTACTCCATGTAATGAATATGTCATTATTGTGCTATTATGTGCTGTCCAAACACATAAGCAAGATTCACTTTGCCAGAACTAAATTTATGCCAATGAAAAAATGCATCATGCTTCATACAGGGGTGTATTTGAAATGAGGGCATCTTTAAAGCATTTGTTTTCCCCATGTTGCCGTTCTGAGAACGTCCCTCAGACCATACTGTACACCCGTAGAGATGAAGAACAGAAAAAAAAATAAAACGACCACACAGTATCTTATCAGAATTACAGTACAAATACAGGTTCATGCACACAATGAAAGCCAGCTTCCCAATATTTTGGTTAGTGTCACAACATTGTTACAATGCTCTGTTGTGTATATGGGCAATTATTTTTTTTCCACATATGAATGTCAAAGGAAGAAAGAACAAAATATGTCTTGTGTGCTCAAAGCTAACAACTGCTGCTTGATCTGGGCACCTCTTTCATTTTAAACTGGATTTGTTTTTACACAATAGTCAACTATACCTTGCCCGAGTGTGCTTGTTGCATTTGGCCCCAGCCAATGTCCCTTGAAAGTAAAAGAATAATGCCCTTTGTGCAAAACCTTGACCCCTTTTATTGCACCTCACTCTCAGTTCAAAGGATGTTTGCATTAGAAAAGAACCCAACCATTATAATGCCAGATAGATTTTATAAAAAAAAAAACAAAAAAAAAACAAAAAAACTGATCTGATGCTTGCTTCTTTCAGTTATGTCTCATTTTTAAACTCGAGTTCATTGAGCCACAGGTTACTCAGAGTAGAGTACAAGTGAGAAATTTGTCATTCTTTTGTTTTGCAAATGTTATTCTCCTCAATTAGATTTAGCATCTGGGCTGACATGTAGCAAAGATGCTGAATCATTTTGAAATCAATCCTCAAATCGAGATGGGAATAGAGGGAAAAAAACAAGCATCAGCTTTCTATTAAAAGGCCCAATTGCAACATAGGTTCCAGTGGAGAAAGCACTGTTTCCCCACAATAATTGGGACCATGTGTCGATGGTCCCCTTGCATTATTAAGTCTCTGTCTGCATGCAGCCACGAGGAGGTTGCACCACCGGCGTTCCTGAAGTGTCCAGAAATAAAAGAGTCCTGGCATCGAGTCAAAGCAAGCAAGAAACAAAAGAAATCCCATCACCCCTTTATCAACAACTCATTTCCCGTCACAGAGAGCCTCTCGTAGCTCACTCCTAACAGCTTACATGCCTGATAACACATTCCAAACAGTCGCCAAAGGTCATATGATGCTGACAAATGAGTTTTTGTAATGACAGTAACAGCAACAATAAAATTAACAACATCAATAATAACAATAATATTTGCCCCAAAGGTACCTATACACAAAGAGCATGTTTTTTCTATAAGTACAAAGAAATCCACAGAATGATGCTATATACAACCTACAATAAATACTGTGTATCATATATCTTACTGTTTGAGAGGATGTATGTGGGGTTTTGTTTGTAAGCCTCTTTTTTCTCAGTTTGCTTTTTTTTCCGGTTTGTGGATTTTTTTCACGTAGCTACTCTCAATGAGTCTCTCCCAGTTTTCACAGGGTGGTGGGGGAAGGTGGTTGAGGGTGTTTCAGACACAAAGCTGGGCTCCTCATGTCTCTACCTCCTCCTGCTCCTCATTCTCCTCCCCCTCCCCGTGATGCCGGCGGTTGCGGGGCTTCTTCTGCTCCTTGAGCTCCTTCAGGTCTTTGGCCTTGAGGGCTCCCAGCAGCGGGTCTCCGAACTGCCAGTAGTCTTGGCAGTACTGATTGATCAGGCTCATCTCTGGCTGGCTCAGGATGGTCAGCAGGTCCTTGTACTGGCCTGCGCTGGGGGTCCACTGGGTGCTGCTGGAGTGGAGAGCAGACGGCACCAGCCCTCCCCCGCCCTCCACCAGCACGCTGTTGACGGCCCGGCTCGACAGCACCACCAACTGCAGCTTCACCAGAGTGTGTTTGAAGTTCTTCTCCGTGGCTGTGCACTGGTACATGCCGGAGTCAGAGGGCTGCAGAGACCGCAGGAGCAGACCTTGCTCTGTCTTTAAAACCCGACCATCAGAACGCATCTGCAGAGACAGAGAGACAAACAGCTGATCAAACACCTGAGGTGTGACGTATTCATTAAGGATGTAATGCAAAGCAACTATCTCTATGTGTACCAGTTTATTATAGCAGATGTGGGTGTTGACTCCACCAGAAGTTGTTAGAAATCATCTGCACAACTCATACGAAATGGAGTCAAAATAATAAACTAATATATATACAAAATAAAATTTGAAAGACAATATTTTAATCATATGGCAAAAGCCATTAAAAATAAAGGAAACAATAAAAGAAAAAAGTTACTTTTATGGTCGAGGTAGACACCGGGCAGGAAGTTTTAACAGTGGCAAAATACAAGTCAGGACTGGTGCTGGGCCATAATGCACAATATTTCTGTCAAATCTGGAGGTAGTGTATACAGTATGCATACTCTAACAGGAGGAGGTCCAAAAGAAAAGTGCCAGAAAAAAAAAAATTGAAATTTAGACAGCTATTAACAAAAATCTGAAAAGCTCTTTTGACCATTTTGCACTTTTGAGATGCTCCCTAACTTCATCTCAGTTTCCCATCATGCAAGAGGCCAGGCTTCAGTACTGGAAACCCATGGTAAAAATAGCACCTGTGCAAAATCATTCAAGCTTTATCCTTCACTACATAATGAATCTGGTGAACTATATACACACCTTGTGTTTATAGCCTCTAGACCGTTTACATTTTGGCATATCTGTATCTGTCATTGAAAGTCCTGTTACTTCAGCCATTAGCAGTTCCTGTTCACACTGTACAGCCAACTGGATTAATGAAGATTTAGGGGCATTTGCCCTCTGGGACATCAGAGATCCTATTTCCACAGTAAAAGAGTGGGTTACTAGTGTAAGTACCGTATAATGTTTCTGGGTTTTGATTTGACTGAGTTACGAAGAAGTAGTGCAATGTTTGGTGGCACATAAATCAATCATATGATAGGTCAGTGAGGGGAGGGGGGTAAAAGACTATTCTCGCAAAACCTTGGATCCTGTAGGTATCTGTTTAGAGTCCATATCTGAATAATGTTCTCATATTTGTTTCCATTCCTTCTACCTTGGGTTGTATGGTGGATTAATATCTTTTATTTAAAAAAAAGGGGGACAAAAACATCAATTTCGAATGTAGTCAGACAGTAAGCAGTGGTGTAACTCTATGATTTCAGTCCTGTCTGTACATCTACACTCAGGAATCTGAATAGGTGACGACAGCTTTTTTTGCTCTGAATTTGATGTGCAAGGCAGCAGCAAAGTCGGTTTCTGCTGGTGGGAATAGAGACCATCCAACAGAATAGTCAATAAAAGACAGGCAGCAACACTACATAGCTTCACAATAAAACTTTAACTAGTGCCTCAGGGTTGTATATCATAGCAGAGGGCTTTTTCACAGCTCCCCTTTATGTGTCCTTCCCTTGGGCCTGAGGACAGTGGAGGTCTGCGAGAGAAATCAGGCATCGCTCAATCAGAGCCTGAGACATTTAATCATGTTAACACATAATCTTAAAAGAATTACACTGGACTCATTTTTCACGTGTGTCATACTGAGCATACATGGCCAGCTCCCCATGACAACAAAGTAACAAAATGAAATGAAATACTGTGGTGGATGTGTCCAAAAGAAATTATTCATGTTGATCTGTGGAAATACTCATCCATGTCAGAAAAGTTCAAGCTAATTCAATTGATATTAAACTACCCCATAATACAACAAGCTTAGATACCCATTAACTTTGAGAAATATAGACTGTGTGATGGCTCACCTCTTTCCTGCGGTCGCTGTTGTCTCTCTGCAGATGCCATTTGATGACAGCATGTGGAGAGCGGGCCTGACACTCCAGGAAGGTACTGCTTCCCTCCACCCCGTACTGCACCATCTCCAGAGTGTTCCTATTGGCTGAAGGGCAGAGAGAGACAGGGATTTCCATGGCAACCAAAACACTCATTACCATGAGCTCCTCAGGACCAAAATCTCAGTTGTGGTAAAAATCAAAGTCCTTCTAGCAACACGGCTTCCACAGATTACCATAAAGCTGCCAGTCATACAGTCATTACAGCCCATAACA